>NC_066561.1:9608215-9645715 GCF_024679095.1 Eriocheir sinensis | reverse complement strand
GTGTGTGTGTGTGTGTGTGTGTGTGTGTGTGTGTATGTGTGTGTGTGTGTGTGTGTGTGTGTGTGTGTGTGTACCTGAGGGCGTAGGAAGAGCGGTTGGTAAGACAGCCAAACCAGGTGTTCCATTAATCATCCCTATTGACACACACACACACACACACACACACACACACACACACACACACACCGTTGCCTTAATCCTTCGAACTAATCTCTCTCTCTCTCAATGAACTACAATAAAATAACTATGCTAAACGTGACTATTTTAGAACAAGACAAAGCGTGTGTGTGTGTGTGTGTGTGTGTGTGTGTGTGTGTGTGTGTGTGTGTGTGTGTGTGTGTGAGGGAGGGATGAGCTCAAGCCAGCATCCTGTTTATAATCCATTGTTTGCTTAGTTCTTCATGAAACAACACGCCCTCGCTTGCTTCCCACGACGCCGGTGCCAAACCCTCCATGCAAACCTGCGCTATAGACTCCTAGGGAAGGGGATCCTGCTATATACATGTTGAAGGGATCCTACACTATTAACTCGTGCTATATGGAATCCTGCACTGTATACTCGCTCTTGCCCTGAACCCAGTATTCATTTTTGATCATATTTGTAAGTTAACCGATATCATGTCTTTTCAGCTATTCAAGTATTCAAGAAGCCTGCAGCGGACTCCTATAAATACAGTTTCCAAAGCTATATATACACTTCATGCTTTCACAGTTTTCCCAGGAACCCCAAAGCAAAAACCAAAAGCAAGATAAACTAAACATTGATACCAAAAGCTTATAACTCTCCTATTCAACTAATCAAGTATTTTTAAGAAACATGCATCGGGATCCTATTTATGCGGTTTCCAAAGCTAAATATACACTCCACACTTTCACAGATTTCCCGGGAACTCCAAAGCAAAAACCTAAAGCAAAATAAACCAAACACTGATACCAGAATCTCATACCAAATCTTTTTCAACTCATTTTCAAGAAACATACAGGACTCCTATTTATCTAAGCAGTTTCCAAAGCTAAATATACACTCCACGCTTCCACAGATTTCCCAGGAACCCCAAAACAAAAACCTAAAGAGACAGACTTAAATCATCTCAAAGGCCGCCGCTCGCTTTTAATCCCACGAGTCACTGCAACGCAATTCACAGTGAAGCAAGAATCTCAGAGCTTGATGGGAGAAACACTCCACACAAACTGCTTCTTCAGATCTCGTCTCATCCTCTATCTCGCCCTGGTGTCACACAAGCTTAAGACAAACACTTCAGCAATCTTCTTCCCTCGCGATAAACAAGCTCGCGGTGGCAAATTAGGCCAAGCGCATATGTTGGACTAGGCATTCCTGGGAGCTTAGTGCATTTCCAGGGGTAGTTTTATGACCCTGGTGGTAGTTTAACCCTTCCTCTGTACAATGAACCCCAAAAGACACTCATTAGAACTCGACTGATCTCCTCTTTGCCCTTTGGAAGTAGTTGACATGGAGTGGAGGCGTCTGACATTGCCTATCAAGAGCTTCCCGCAACCCTTCCAAGAACACGTATTTGACTAGGCTTTCGTAGGAGTTCAGGTGATTTCCAGGGGTAGTCTTATGGCCCTGGTGGTAGTTTAACCCTTCCTCTGTACAATGAACCCAAAAAGACACTCATTAGAACTCGACTGATCTCCTCTTTGCCCTTTAGAAGTAGTTGACATGGAGTGGAAGCGTGACATTGCCGACCAAGGGCTTCAAGTAACACTCCCAAGAACATGTATTTGACTAGGCTTTCGTAGGAGTTTAGGGCATTACCAGGGGTAGTTTAATGACCCTGGTGGTAGTTTAACCCTTCCTCTGTACAATGAACCCAAAAACACACTCATTAGAACCCGACTGATCTCATTTTCGGTCTTTGGAAGGAGTTAAATGTTAAGTGTAGAAGCGTCTGCCCGCAACCCGCCCCAGCGCCGCCTCACACGCCTCTGCCACACACCGAAAGCAAACACATCGCTATCAAAGGAAAACAAGCCACAGTAGACATAATAAAAGCGCGCAAATAACGGGGCGGTGAAGGCGATAGAGGGAGATAACGCTGGCCAGGCTGGGGAGAATGTAAACAAAGATGGCGGCTGTGAAGGAGTGGGAGGAGGAGGAGGAAGACGAGGTGGAGGAAGGGGAGGTGGAGGAGATGGGTGTTGCCTTCGACCGCACATCACTCCCTTTTCTCTTTTTCACGAGAGAGAGAGAGAGAGAGAGAGAGAGAGAGAGAGAGAGAGAGAGAGAGAGAGAGAGAGAGAGAGAGAGAGAGAGAGAGAGAAATTAATACCACGAGATCAAGCCTTCCACCCTTATGATTATGTAGCAGCTGACGGAAATTGTATTACGGGAGAGAGAGAGAGAGAGAGAGAGAGAGAGAGAGAGAGAGAGAGAGAGAGAGAGTCCTTCAACCAAACCGCGTGACTACTTCCTTACATGATAAGAGGGGGAAGAGGAGGAGGAGGAGGAGGAGGAAGGAGAACCAGGATGAGGAGAAGGAAGAGAAAAAGAATTCGCGAGGTAAAGGAACCGAGAGAGAGAGAGAGAGAGAGAGAGAGAGAGAGAGAGGAAGTGTCGCCTTCATAATAATCAAGTCTAGCGTGAAGTAACAACTCAAGATTGCCGTACCTTTGCATCCTCTCTCTCTCTCTCTCTCTCTCTCTCTAACTCTTCCGTTCCTCCCTAAATAAGCATTAATCGGTCCTCTCTCTCTCTCTCTCTCTCTCTCTTCCTCCCTAAATAAGCTCTCTCTCTCTCTCTCTCTCTCTCTCCTCGTCAGCTGTCGTCCCATCACTCATTAACTACTATTTGTCCTTCTAATGAGAGAGAGAGAGAGAGAGAGAGAGAGAGAGAGAGAGAGAGAGAGAGAGAGAGAGAGAGAGAGAGAGAGAGAGAGCACGTGACTCATATTAATCCAGTGTTGACATTATTATTATTAGTTATCATTATTATTATTATTATTATTATTATTATTATTATTATTATTATAGTTTATTTATCTTTCACACCTGTCCAGCCTATATCGATTACCTGCACGTGTTTACCTGTACGAAGAAGAGGAGGAGGAGGAGGAGGAGGAAAAAAAGGAAACATAAAAGAGCAATTTGGAAGGATGAGAGAGACGGAAAAAGAGGAAAAAGGAAGCAGGAAAGAACAATGACGAGGAGGAGGAGGAGGAGGAGGAGGAGGAGGTGTTAGAACGTTAACATTCCACAATATGACTCTTCAATTGCCATCCATTACACGTCTCCCTCCCCCCCTTTCCTCCCCTCTCCCTCCCTCCCCTCTCTCTCCCTCCCTTGCCTCCCCCTGTCGCCCTTCCCATCACGCCAAGGCCACCACCATCACCATCACCATCACCACCAACAAAGGTACATCATGTCACCAAACACGACAAATCCTCCTCCTCCTCCCCCTCCTCTTCCTCTTCCTCCTCCTCCTCCTCTTCCCGATCCCCCTTTCTCTATATAAACAATACTCAATGCCACAGAGGAGGATCGGAGGCCGCACATACATAGATTCAGCGACTGTATAGTAACGCATTGAACGCCATATAACCCTACGATGACCGAATGGGAATAGAGGAGAGGAACACAATAGGGGTTTCAACGCTGTAGCAACATGATTCAACACTACATGAACAATACAGAGGAGGATCAGGGACACTACAACGAACTAGGGAGATTCAGGAACAGCGAACACACACACACACACACACACACACACACACACACACACACACTAAAAAGAAAACCTGGACCGCGGAGACGAGATGAAATTACAGAAAAATGAGACTTTGTACGACGAAACGAGAGAGAGAGAGAGAGAGAGAGAGAGAGAGAGAGAGAAGTTAGGGGGTTATGAATATGCAGGAGGACGAGGCGGCAATTTCTCGGCCATTACTCGGTGGGTCGTGGTGGGTCCGTGTGTCCATAATTGCGGCCAAAATGGAGCCATCATCAGGGGAGACTTCGGCCCTGAGACGACTCGGCACCGCAAAGGAAGGGAAAAAAACTACGAGGTACACAAGAACGAGAGATAATAGAGGAGAGAGAAGAGAGAGAGAAGAAGAGAAGTGGAGGGATGGATGGGGATTGACGAGTGTGTGTGTGTGTGTGTGTGTGTGTGTGTGTTAACTAATCAACTAAGAGGCTTGGATCCGCCTTCGCTACGTCATCAATCCTTCGCTACATGACATCGGAGCCGCCGCGTGGGATTAGATCTCTCTTGCCGCGCGCCTCAAAGGTAGGGAGTGAGAAGGTTAGCGAGATTCAGTGTAAATAAGGCGAGGAGGGGGTGGAAAAAAAGTTGTGTTGTCGAGTTTTTTGTGGCACGAATTTACAACTTCACTGGCGGACATGGTGGTGGTGGTGGGTGGGTGTGTTTACGTGAAGGTCCAGAATTATCATAACGTAGGACATGTATACCCTTGGCTTCTGTTGCTGCTGTGCGTGTAAAATAGTAAGTACAGCAAGGTATATCAACATGTTCTAATTGCATCTCCACCTGGTTCTCTTTTGGGTCTACCTTCTGTACTCTTCCTTCTTTCTCTCTCTCTCTCTCCTGTTAGTCTTGCTGTGCGTGTAACAAAGAGGTATGGGAGAGTATTTTAACGTGGTTCTAATCTTATCTCTACCTGGTTCTCAGTTTCTGCATCCTGTCCTCTCTTATTAATACATGATCTTCCTCTTCCTCTAATTCTCCACTCTCTGTTAGTCTTGCTGTGCGTGTAACAAAGAGGTATAGGAAAGTATTTTAACAAGAGGGTTCGAATTTCATCTCCACCTGGTTCTCTGTCTATCTTGTCCTCTCTTCCTCTTCCTACTCTCCTTACTCTATCAACTCTTACTTCTTTACTTTTCGTTATCCCTCTCGATGTCGGTTTATAGATGTAAGACGTCGTAATGAGTTTCTTTCCTCTTCCTGCGGTCATTAGTGCGGCAATTTCAAAGATATGTGGAGCGATTATGTACGCGTAAATCTTCCGCTATTGCCGTAAAAGTCAATATTAGGATGTCTCTCTCTCTCTCTCTCTCTCTCTCTCTCTCTCTCTCTCTCTCTCTGTGTATGGCGTCACTGCTAAGGCGTTCCGGTTACTCACTGTCTTTATCCAATTGAGAGAGAGAGAGAGAGAGAGAGAGAGAGAGAGAGAGAGAGAGAGGTGGGTTCGTTCAGGCAGGATGGGTGTGGATGGGGAGAAGTGCATCATCCACCCTAAACTCCCATTATTCTCTCTCTCTCTCTCTCTCTCTCTCTCTCTCTCTCTCTCTCTCTCTCTCTCACACACACACACACACACACACGGCACAAAAAGCGGTTCCATCCTCCATCACAGAAACAAAATATCAAAGTGCAGACACTCCCCGCCGGTTGAGCTTCCTTCCCTTCCCACAACCTCCCCGCCCGTCGCCGCAGCCCGGGTCCAGCCTTGGCACACCTGAGTACAACAGGTAAACAGCCCGTCTCTCCAAGGTTCTCAATTATGAAACCCCCGAAAGTAGCCCCTCGCCACACGCCCCGACCCGCGCCCCGCCACACAAACACAGATATCTCTCACCTGCACGCCGCCGAGGCCCACAGAAGAGAAGGGAAGTTTTAAATCCTCGACCCTAAAATTCACATATTGGGCGGGTCGCACAAACACCACAACACCGCCTACAATGGACAACAATACGGCCGTCTGCCTCCCTCCCTCCACCAGGCAACCTTGTCCGGGGCGGAGGTAAACTCGCCGGGGATTGGTCCATTTAACACTGACTCGGGGCCGCGTGTTTTCGTCAATTATCTTGATGGTTACCGCTCGGGAAGGTAATTGGCCACACGATACACGGGCGAGTGAAACAAAATGGGAAGGAGACTCATCCATAATGGGAACGGCACAGCGGGGGCAGCCCGGTGGTGAGGCGGGGATTGCTAGACGCCTCCACCGCTCCCCCGCGCCCTGTTGACGTCTGTGTCTCGGCTGTGGTGGTGTCGGAAGCCGCAAAGGGCAGGTCTGCCAAAGCCTCCCCCCTGGAACCAACGGGGCTCTCCACGCCCTACACGACGCGGCAAAAATCGCAGCCGCGCCGAGATCCAGCATCCCTCGTGCGGTTGTCTGCGAAAGGGTAGTGGAGACCGCGGCACGATAATTAGGAAATCTGATTACCCCGCATCGCTTAACTCCCGAGTCTGCGAGCATCACGCATGCACGGGGAGCGTCCCACGCGTGCAATAAATCGAAACGGCTAATTGGAATTCCGCAGCTGACATGTCCCTGTGCGTGCCAGGGTGAGGGAGATGCGGGAGCAGGGGCGGTGACACTTGGCAGGGGACAGGGAGGATACACACACACACACACACGGGCCGGGGTTCATAAAGGGGATGCGAGGTGAGGTGGGGGAAGGGGAGGGGGGTAGCTACGCACCATTGCCACAATTAACTTAATTCGTCCATTTCACCTAAAGTGACCTGGTGGATGTGGAAGACACCACCGAGCCGCCACGGGCGTGTCTGCCGCCTCCCTGCACGGCCACCGCGGGGCCTGCACCAAGGGCGGCAGGAGCGAGGCACTGACGGACTTTCTACGGGAGGACACCTGCTGCTGCTGCTGCTGCTGCTGCCTGCCGTCCTCCAGGGAACAAGTGGCTCGCTCGCCCCGGCTGACTCCTCGCCTCCACCCGCCCGCCCGTCCCACTCCCTTCCACTCCTCCCCATCCATCCGCCCATCTCCCCCTCCCCCACACACCACCGCCCAGCGCTCACCCGCGGACTGTTTTTCTCTCTTTTCCTCAGTGTTCCGGCCGCAGCGGGGGGGAGGGATTGAGACACCTGGGAGGGGGGGCGTCAGGTGTGGAGGGAACGTTCGTGCAGCAGTGAAAGCTTACAGATTTGGTCCCGTCCCTTCCCTTCGCTCCACCCAATCACACACTTGTCTTGGAGGGCGCCCAAACATAACAACTCCACTCGTTTGCTTTCCAAGAAATTACCTCGGACGCGATGAAATTTCCTGTACGTTTCTAAATGCCGTTGTGCTTAGAGGAAAACCCAGCTGTGATTTTCTCGGTCATTTCCGAAACTGTGACTGTATTTGGGACTCTCTCTCTCTCTCTCTCTCTCTCTCTCTCTCTCTCTCTCTCTCACACACACACACAGCTAACAGACCCGCTTCAGGACCTCCGGGGTGTCTCAGGGGCAGCGGGGCCGTCCTGTACTGGGCAGAAAAACTGAGGACATAAAAAGTGACCGTGGACACCCGGCAGCTGGCCCCTCGCCGCCTCGCCCTCGCCCTCACGCCTTGACACATTTCCTTCCTATAATTAATCTTAAGCGGCGCGTCTCGTTCTCCCGTGGCCGAGCGAAACTAATGGAACAGAGGAGCATTTCACAAGAGTGCGAGGGATTTAAATTACAGATAAAGGCTTTCGATGGACAAGTAACAAACATCATAGCGGGTGATGAATGGGGGGAGAGAGGAGAGATAAGGAAGACAAGAGGGCTAACAACAACACCGGGGCATTAAAGAGGTAAAGAAGAGAGGACTGGGAGGAAAGGACGGACGTGGAAGAGATAAACAACAATAATATAGGAATTGATTAGAGAGAAGGAAGTAAATGAGCGTCACTTCTGAGTTATATGAACATTCGTGGTTGAGTTGAAAATTGTTACTGATTGAACGCTTTCCAAAACAAAGAAGCTTCACCAAACGAGACTTGAAGCTCTCATCTCTGTGCTGTCCCACTTCCTAATGCAAGAGATAACCAGCATCTTCACTTCTTATCCCTTTCAGCTGTATATTCTAAATCTTTTTCGTGTACATTTCCTCCTTCCTTTACTAAACCCTCAAGACACACTTCTAACCTAATAATCGCACTTTTGGAATCTCGTGTATTCTTTCTAAATGTCTCAGCTTCTTGTGATACGAACTTGTTACTCTGATTTTTCTTTTGCCTACATCCTCGACCATAAGAAAGTAAGCTACAGGAGTCTCAAGATGGTTTAGCTTTTCCTTTGGCCTCCTCCTCAATCGTAAGAAAGTACGCTACAGGAGTCTCAAGATGGCCTCGCTTTTCATTTGGCCTCCTCAATCGTAAGAAAGCAAGCTACAGGAGTCTCAAGATGGCCTCGCTTTTCATTTGGCCTCCTCAATCGTAAGAAAGCAAGCTACAGGAGTCTCAAGATGGCCTCGCTTTTCATTTGGCCTCCTCAATCGTAAGGAAGTAAGCTAGAGTCTCAAGAAGGCGTCTGAGTTTAAGTGACGCCAAGAAACGGGCCCTGGACACCACCGCTCCTCCTCCTCCTCCTCCACCTCCTTGCCGGTCTAGAGAGGCTGGAATTCAGAGTGACGCGGCCGGCCAGCCATCCGTCTCTCCACCCCGACGAGGCGGTCACACAGAATAAACAATCTTGGCACGACGCGCGGCCCCTCGGAAGCCTTGATAGGACTGCCTCCTCGCTCTCAGCCTCCGATAACCTACATTTGTTTAGCCGTGACAGGAATCCACACAAGAAATCATCGGCCATTATCATTCCCCTCCAGAACTAGGCTTCCATAACGCTCTTCGCTTCTTCGTCTCCTTACTGTGCTCCATCCTAGTCTGAGAGGTTATACAAAGCTTCCAATTCCATCTCTTCTCTGGTTCTATCGCCCCTGACATCTATAATCCTTGGGTCGCCACTGTTACTTTCATTGTCCGTCTGATATCAGTTCTACGCACAATATCACCCGCGTACGTCTAATCCGTAAGCGTAAGTCATTAGAATTCCACAACAAAGACGCGTTCCTGCCCTGACTTACAATCCCTGGGTCGCCACTGTTGCCTTCGCTGTCCGTCTGATATCAGTTCTACGCACGATATCACCCGCCAACGTCTATTTCGTAAGCGTAAGTCATTAGAATCCCGCAACATAGACGCGTTCCTGCCCTGACTTACAATGCACGATATCACCCGCCAGCGTCTATTTCGTAAGCGTAAGTCATTAGAATCCCGCAACAAAGACGCGTTCCTGCCCTGACTTACAATCCCTGGGTCGCCACTGTTACCTTCGCTGTCCGTACGATATCATCCGCCAACGTCAATTTCGTATTCGTAAATCATTAGAATATCCACAACAAAGGCGAGTTTAACATCCACCCTCCTCTCCCGCCCTCACCTTACCCCACCCCCACCCCCCACCCCGCCCCGCTCGCCTGTCCAACCACGACAAATATTTCCCCGTAAGAAAACGAGTTAATGGAGGGCGACTCGAGACGGGGCGGCGGCGCGGCGCGGGGAGAGAAATGCGGCGTTGATCGTCCTCCATTTCTTTAGAGTACCGGGGACTGGCAAAGGTCAAAACAAGATAATAAAACTACGCCCGCAACACAAAGGAGGCAGAGGAAGGAGCCGAGGAGAATACTAAAGCTTCGTTCGCGTTCAAGTCACAGGAAGATTACAATGAAATCAAAGCTGTTTCTGAGTCTTCCAATTACAGAGATGAAAGAATGAAGGCACAAGGAAGAAGAATAACCAACCTTTTTTCGCGTTTAAGTCACAGGAAGGGGAAGAAACGCAGTGAAATCAAAGCTGTTTCTGAGTTTTCCAATTACAGAGATGAAAGAATGAAGACACACATAGGAGGCAGAGGAAGAAGCCGAGGAGAATAACCAACCTTACTTCGCGTTTAAGTCACAGGAAAGGGGAAGAAACGCAATGAAATCAAAGCGGTCCCTGAGTTGTCCAGTTAAAGGGATGAAAGAATGAAGATACGTGTTAACTCTTGCATTAGTTAGTTGGACAAGATATGGACGAGCCTGAGTAGGAAACCCTGGATAGGTGTTCACCTCGGCTCTGGCTACAACGAGTGGGTGGCTCGCTGGCGGGGCCTTGGGCGACGGGGGAAGGGGAGGAGGGGGATGGGATGGGGAGGAGAGAAGGGAAGGGAAGGGAAGGGGAGGGGAGGAGAGGGAAGCATTGTCACAGGACCAAGCCTGCTGTAAGCTTTCACTACAAGACGAACGTTCCCTTCACACCTGACGCCCCCCGCCCCCTGCACCTCCCCCTAGGTGTCTTGATTCCCTTAGCTGGGGCCGGAACACTGGGGAAAAGAGAGAAAAACAGTCCACGGGGTGAGTGCGGGGCGGCGGTGTGTGTGGGAGGGGAGGAAGGAGGACGGGGCGGATGGCGGGGAGGGCCGGGGCGGATGGGGAGGGGGGAAGGGAAAGGGTCGGTAAGGCCACCCACAAGTTGGCTCCCATGTTGACAGACGCAAGATACGCAAATTTAACCACGAATTTTGCTCTCAAGCGATGCGTGCTGAGGCCGCGGCGGGACACGCACGCATCGGGGGGGGCGTGGGGGGAGGGGGCCAACCAGCACACGCCCCCACGCCCCCCGCAGCAGGGCGTGGGAGGAAAACAGCAACACCCTCGATAGCAACACCGGGGCTGGAGCAGGTACGGATGTTGCCACCAGACGCGTCACTACCTACGGGGAATGCCGATGATGTCTTGCTGGGGGATTCTGAGGCTTTATAGCGCCCCCCCTGAGGCTTCTACGGGAGGCGAGAGCTCGGGTGGGCATGGCAGGGGGTGTTAGAGAAGGGAGGTGACGTGAGGGGGGCCGCAGGGGGTAAGGGAGGCGGGGGAGGGATCAAAAGTCATCAGCCCTCAATTAAATCCTTCCAAGTGGCGACCGTCCGCATGCTACCTGACTGGCCGGCCCGGAGGGGGGATGCAGCCCGACGGGTTACACGCGCGCACACACACACACACACACACACACACACACCTTGCTCACCGCCTCTCTCCCTTGCTCCGGACGAAATTTCCCCGTGAATTAAAACCCCACACGTTTCCTTTCTCTCCCCCTCTCTCTTTCTTCCTTTCCTTCTCTCTCTCTCTCCACGGCGCCACAGCCACATCTACATACTACTGACGGAGAGGACGAAGGAGGTAAATGTGTAAGGTGTAGCCTGTTACCTTCGTCTACAGGATAGCTATCTATCGACTAGTATTCATCGAGGTCCCTCCCGTCACGAGCCATCCACCCACTGCTGGCGGAGGAGTGATTAGGCTCAGGTGTTAAGTCTACTGCAGGACAAAGACATTCCCAGGCTCGTCCATATCTTGTCCAACTAACTAATGCAAGAGTTAACACGTATCTTCATTCTTTCATCCCTTTAACTGGACAACTCAGGAACAGCTTGGATTTCATTGCATTTCTTCCCCTTCCTGCTCCGGCAAAGGTTCTAATCCCACCTCTCCACCTGGTTATCTGCTACCCTGACGTCCACAATCCCTAGGTCGACACTGTTACTTCATTAGAGTTTATGATTTCAATTCTGCAAGACGAAGGCCATTTCCAGTATCATCCAGCTCTATGTTAGTGCACTCCATCCTGCTCCGGCAAAGGTTCTAATCCCACCTCTCCACCTGGTTCCCTGCTGCCCTGACTACCACAATCCCTGGGTTACCATTGTTTATTCGTCTGTCTGCTTTCTGCTCCACACACGACGAGACCTAACGACGTATATTTCTCAGTCATACTCGCTAATCCCCCGGCAAAGGTTCTAATCCCACCTCTCCACCTGGTTATCTCCCCGCCTTGCCTTCCACAATTCTTAACTTGCCACTGTTACTTAAGACGTTCATCTGTTTTCACTTCGACGCACGTGACCAAACCAAGTATATTTCTTAGTCAGACTCGCTAATCCCCCATCAAAGGTTCTAATCCCACCTCTCCATCTGGTTATCTGCTACCCTGCCTTGCACAATTCTTGCCACTTAAGTCGTTCGTCTGTTTTCCGCCCCACGCATGATGTGACCTGACCAAGCCCATTCCTTCGTCACACTCGCTAATGCTAACAAAATACTTTAACCCTTTGTCTGTTCCCTGATCAATGATGCTCGCTTCCTGTCTGGCGTACGCGCTTTTTCCACCGTCTTCAAAACCCTTCTTTTTCTTCTTCTTGGCTCGACTCTGCTTCGTTCCGGTCCGCCGATGATACATTACTGACGCTCTGAATCTGTGTTCTTGTGAGGAGGGAAAGAGGAGGAGGAGGAGGAGGAGGATGAAAAGGAAGTAAAGAAGGAAAGGGGGAGGAGGAAGGAAGTGAAGATAAGAGAGGAGGTAAAGACGGAAAGAGGAAGGAGGAGGAGGAGGAAGGAAAGAAAGGAGAGAAGGAAGTCAACTTAGTCTTCTCTCTCGTGGAAGTAAAGAAGGAAAGAAATAAAGAAGAAAAGTAGAGATAGAGGAGAGAAGGACGAGTCATCTTATAGCCCCCCCCCTCTCTCTCTCTCTCTCTCCCGTGGACAAAGGAGTAGCCTGGTGCCGAGGAATGCTAACAATGGACGCCTGCGTGCCGGAAAGATGACTGAAGGCGAGGGAGCGGGCGCTGCACTGACAGGAAATGGCTGCGATGATCAGGTAGTCATGGTAGTAGTAGTAGTAGTAGGAGGAGGGGGAGGCGAAGAAACAGTGGTAGGCAGAGGCAAGTAGTAAGCAATAGATAAGAAGCATGTAGTTAGTAGCAATATAAGTAGTAGTAGTAGTAGTAGTAGTAGTAGTAGTAGTAGTACACCACACCAAACCACCCTGACACTTTCCTTTCCCTTCCCACCTCCATTCCTCACTCTCTCCACCCCATACCTCCCTCACTCCCTTCTCCCCCCTCACTCTCCCTTACCAAACACAACACGCCACGCCCACCCAGCGGTCACCACGACGCAAGTTCAACCCCGGACGGCCCCTGAGCCATGACCCACAGGACAGGACTTCCATCGTGTTATTAGGCCTAAGACTGTGACTGCCGCTACTCACAAGGTTGTCCTCGGCCTAGGGAAGGGGAGGGAGGACGAGGAGGAGGAGGACAGGATAGGAGGAAGAAATATGGAATAGAAGAGGAGGAAGAGGAGAATGATGTGTGTGTGATGGGATAAGAGCAAGGAATGATAGGAGGAGGATGAGAAGGAGGTGGAAGATTAGAAGCAGAGAAGAAAGGAATGAGAGGAAAAGGAAGAAAAATAAAGAAGAATAAGGAAGACAAGGAACGTTTGATGACAGGTTAGAAGCAAAGAAGGAAAGAAAGGAGAGAGGAAAGAGATCAAAGAAGAGGAGGAAGAGAAGAAGAGGAAGAGGAGGAGGAGGAGAGGAGAAATATGGACTGGGAAAGGACGGGACAGGAGGGTCATTGAGGATGGTATGGAAGGAAGGAGGGAGAGAAGGAGGAAGGGAGGGAGGGAAAGTAGACAGGTAACAGAGAGAGAGAGAGAGAGAGAGAGAGAGAGAGAGAGAGAGAGAGAGAGAGAGAGAGAGAATCGTGCGGGGTATCTCGGTGTGTTGATAAAAGCCTCAATTCTCCTCTCCCTTCAGCGATACACGTTATCAGCCCCGCGCGGCCCAATTAGGTGACAGCAGAGACGACCTTCTCGCTCCTATCGCCTGTATTTAAGTCCTTGCTGCCGTCACGCCCTCCCCTGCTGTCATTTTGGTTCTCCTTGTCGATTTTTTTATAGTTTTTTTTCAGCTTTTTTTTTTCTCGATGTTTTGTTTTTCTCTTTTTGTTCGTTTTTTTCACGTTTCCTTGTCGCTTTTTCTGTTTTTATTCTCGTTTTTTTTATTTCCTTCTTCCTTCTCCTATTCTGTTCCTTGTATGCCTCGTCCTCTTAGTAGTATTAATAATAGTAGTAGTAGTAGTAGTAGTAGTAGTAGTAGTAGTAGTAGTAGTAGTAGTAGTAGTAGAGGTGCAAAGCGGCTTGTTTAATGGGAAAAAGGAGAAAGTTAACACGAGTAATTGAGAGAGAGAGAGAGAGAGAGAGAGAGAGAGAGAGAGAGAGAGAGAGAGAGAGAGATGAGGTAAGGAGTAACGGGGAGAGAGAGAGGATGGGGAGGAAAATGAGAGAAGAAACAGAGGAGAGAGAGGGAGGGAAGATGAATGAGAAGAAAACAAACAAATAATGAAGGAGTACAGAAGAGAAGTAACGGAAGGAGGAGGAGGAGGAAAGGAGGGGGGGGAAGAGGAGGAGTTGATAAGCTTGCTGACGTGAGAAGGAAACGGAAGGGGTAGAAGAAAGGGAAATGGAGAGAGAGAGAGAGAGAGAGAGAGAGAGAGAGAGAGAGAGAGAGAGAGAGAGAGAGAGAGAGAGAAAGGGAAGGAAAAGGTGAGGACAGGAAAAGGGGGAAGGGGGGACATTGACGAAAGCAAAGGAGACAAACAGACGAACGAACGAACGGAAATGAAGAGATAATCAAAGAGAGAGAGAGAGAGAGAGAGAGAGAGAGAGAGAGAGAGAGAGAGAGAGAGAGAGAGAGAGAGCAGAATAAATTAAGAATGGAAAAATTAAAGGTAGAGATGAAAGAGAAAGTGCTGAGCTGTGGAAGAGAAAGGGAAGAGACAAAAAAGGAAAATAGGAACAAAAAATGAAAGGAAATAATTACGATAAAAATGGAGATGGAAGAAGAAGAAGAAGAAGAAGAAGAAGAAGAAGGCGAGAATGAAGACTAAGAAGATAAAGAATAAAACGAAGAAGAGGAGGAGGAGGAGATGGCCGAAGAAGAGGAGGAGGAGGAGATGGCCGAAGAAGAGGAGGAGGAGGAGATGGCCGAAGAAGAGGAGGAGGAGATGGCCGAAGAAGAGGAGGAGGAGATGGCCGAAGAAGAAGAGGAGGAGGAGATGGCCGAAGAAGAAGAGGAGGAGGAGATGGCCGAAGAAGAGGAGGAGGAGGAGATGGCCGAAGAAGAGGAGGAGGAGGAGGAGGAGATGGCCGAAGAAGAAGAAGAGGAGGAGGAGGAGGAGATGGCCGAAGAAGAAGAAGAGGAGGAGGAGGAGGAGGAGGAGGGGGAGCCACTAGCAATACCTCAGGCCAGCCACAGCGTCGTCAACATCATAGTGTCAACAGGAAGTCCCGTTGTCCTCGGCGCGTCGGAAGACCCACGAACGAGCCCCGGATAAAGGACCCAACGAGCCGCTCACCGCCGCCCAAAGCCCCGACGATAAAGCCCGCGATGGACGGACCTTACGCGGCCACAATAAAGGAACAAGAGGCCGCTGAGAGCCCGGAGCACAAAGCCTGAAATGTGGGCTGGAAAAATGGCCGCGCGATTGAGGGAGTAAGTTAAAGACACATTAAGACCAGGTGTGACAAGGGTGCACCTCCGCCTCCTCCCTCCTCTTCCCACGGTGATGGTCAACTTGTTCTCCGGAAGCTTTTAACTCTTCCTACCCACCTAACCTCCCCTCCTCATGTTCCTAGATAACCCCCCATCCTCTCCTCTCCCCTTTTCCTTCCTCCCTTCACTCCCCCTTCCCTAACCAAGACAAAACACCCCTTCCTCTCCTCTCCCCTTTTCCTTTTTCCCTTTCCCTAAGCAAGACAAAACACCCCTTCCTTTCACCATTCTACAATACCACACCCTTTCTTTCCCCTTCCAGGATAGAACACTTTTTTACACCCCAATTCCAGGATAGAATTCCATTTCCTTCCAGTCGTTCTCTCAGAATTCCCCTCCTTTTCCTCCTCCAACCCCCATCCCCCCTTCCTTTCCCCATTTACCCCTTTCCCTCCGACACCTCTCCTGGATATAAGCTTTCTGAATACATTGCCTTTTCCATCTCTGCCCCCCATCTCCCATTTATTTTTTCCTCCGCCAGCCCCTTTCCCCTTCCTTCTCCTCCCTTTGGATCGGACCCCCGCCTTCCCCCCGCCCCCAGCAGCGCCGGAAAGGACTTCCCGTCACCGCTAAACACGGCTCAGGTTGCGCAAGGTTAAGTTTCCGAGGCCGGAGTGGAAGGGCGTCCAAGCTCTGGGTGTGGTGTTAGACGTCCCCGCTTAGCTGTGCCTTGTGGGAAGTGTTTAGGCGTGTTACTTCTTGGTAAAATGTGGAGCAAGAGAGAGCGGCAGGAAGCGACAATCTTGTATTAGGGAAAAGGCAAGGGTTCAAGACGTTCAAATGACAACTGTGATAAGCAGGGGACTAGAGCAGATCGTGTCCGCTCAAGACGTTCTACCGACAATTATACATGATTTAGAAATGGTTGTATTATGCGTAGTGATACGTAGGTGGATAAATGGCGGGTTAGGAGTTCTTGAAGGTAGAACAGATAGGTAACCAGTGAATATATGGAATTAGAACCTTTACCACAGCAGATTGAAGTACAGTAGCACCATACCTAGAACTGATAACAGATAAGTGATGACCCGGGAATTGTAGCAGACAGGTAATCAGGTGAAGATGAAATTAGAACCTTCACCAGAGAGCTGAAGTACACTACCATCAGACAGACAAGGGTAGCCAACATTGGGAAAGGCCTTTGGAAGAACTGTTCATGTCAGGGCATACAGGTAGCCAGGTGGAGATGAAATTAGAACCTTTACTAAACTAGGGTGAAGTACACTATCACCAGACACAGGGATGGAGTACGTTGGGAAAGGCTCGATGTTGACAAGTAATAACTGATGATGACGATGATGATGATGATGACGCCGTTTGTACAGGTCAAGCGTGAGAGAGCGAGGGGAGACGCGCATATGAAATTCTAAGAAGGATCATGACGCTCAGAAGTATAGACGCAGCGCGGGAGCCATTCAGGGAAAGCCTCGACTCCCTGAATGCTCTCTCCGCCCTCTCTTTAATAGCATCAGAAACCAAGCAACAGGGTCTGAATGCCTCCTGTATAGGCTCGAGATGGCGGAGCAAAGAAAGGTTTAAGACGATCTGAAGCTGGTCCTCAGATTCCTTAAATGGAGAAAAAAAGGCAACAGGATCTGAATGCGTCACAGAGGGTTGAGATGACGTAAGAGAAGAGTTCAAAGCGATCCTAAAAAGGTGGATTCTACGTTTCTGTGCGTTTTTTGTTGAGATTGGAAGGTTGGTTGATGCTGAATGCTCTCCGATCCCTTTAAATATATATGAAAACAAAGTAACAGGGACTAAACGCGTTCCATAGAGTCTCAAAGGAGGATCTTAAGTATTTTCAGTGTTTTTCTTTAGGTTTGAATGTTTGTTGATCCTAAACGCTCTCAAATCCCTTTAAATATAACCAAAACAAATCAACAAAGGCGTTCAGTAGAGGTTCAAAGTGGATTTCACACATTTTCTAGCATTTGCGACAGTGTTCGAATGCTTGCTGATGGACTTAACTTGTAAATAGAGGATAAGAAGCTCAGCGAACCAATTACGAGACGCAGAAGAGAGGAGGAGGACGAGGAGGAGGAGGAGGAGGAAGAGGAGGAGGAGGAGGAACCTGCGCCAATGTGGAATTAAGAGGATTAGGAGAATACTTGTCTGACTCATAGGGTTCACTTACACAAGAACACGTTTTACCGAATAAGGAAATTAACTTGAGCACGCCAAGGAAATGATGCTTTATGATGGTATGCAAGAACGTTTGTGTGTGAGGAACGTTTGTGTGTGAGGAACGTTTGTGTGCGTGTATCTCCTCCCTCCATCCACCCACACCCACACACACACTCCAGCAACTAACCTTTAAGCCTTCTCTCGCGGCCGGAAATGATGAATAATAAGGGTTCTGTAGGAGACAGCGACCACCCTTCCGCCCTCACTCTCCCTCACCTCCCCCATAGCACCCTCACCTACCCTCCCTTACCTCCACACCACCAGCCTACACCCACTCTCCCTCTCTCCTGTCCCTACCTCTGTCTCTCTCTCCCTCCCCCTCTTCCTCCTCCTGTTCCCTCTCTCCCCCGCAGCACCGGAAATGTTATCAAAAGCCATTCACTCTCTTTCCCCTTTACAGGTGGTGGAAACGGGTTAGTTAACGTCCGCGAATATTTGATGCCCGTCCGCGAATGTTTGGTGTTCGCGAATATTTGATGTGCGCGGGGTCACACCAGAAAAAAATAGAGCTTGCCTAATTACCCTTTCTGTTATTATTGTAGTAGTGGTGGTGGTAGTAGTAGTAGTAGTGGTTCGTGGTCGTGACATATGCTGACTCGTTTAGATATTAAGAAGAATGTGAATATATGGTTTTGTTTCTCGCTCTCTCATTTCATCTCTACGGGCCTGACTCGTGGACGCTGATTAGACTGAACGTTCTGAGCGGCGGCAGCGAGTTTACTTTCCTTTCTTGGGCCTGACTTGTATAAACGGCGACATGACTCCCAAAACCGGACTTTCCTCTCGCTCTCCCTCGTGACCCGACCCGCTTGAGTTATGGATGCTGATTGGACTTGTCTGGTGATGGGATGCGTCTCGAGTGATTGGCAAAGATGCTGACACCGATCTGAAGAGGAGGAGGAGGAGGAAGACGAAGAAGAAAATGAAGATGAAGAAAAAGACGAAGAAGAAAATGAAGATGGAGAAAAGATGAAGACGAAGAAGATGAAGAGGAAGAACAAGTAGCGATAGTTGTTGAAGATGAAGTAGATATATTGATAGGTAGAGAAAGTAAAAGCAGAAACTGACACACACACACACACACACACACACACACACACACACACACACACACACAAAGTGGATAGCAAGTGACAAGGCGACACTCACCACTGTTCTATTTTCGGTAATGTGGATGGAATGTGGACGAGGAGGAGGAGGAGGAATAGGAGCACAACATAACCCAGTCTTACCTTCCCCCTCTCCCCCTCCCTATCAACCACCATCACCACCACTACCAGCATCACCACCATCACCATCACTACCAACAACAACATTTTATCTGCTTTGAAAAATGTCCATTGTTGTCTCATTTTAAGGACAACATACCTCCCTCCTCCTCCTCGACCACCACCTCCTCCTCCTCCTCCTTGTCCTCTTACAGCCAATAGTGCCAAATTTGCCCAAACAAGACCCGTTTAGTGACCCGTATGCGAGTGGTTGTGTATTTTGGCTTGGCTCAGTTTAAGAAGAAGAAGAAGAAGAAGAAGTAAAAGAAGAAGAACCAGTAGTAATAGCAGTAGATGTAGAAGATTAAGTAGTAGAAGTAGCAGTAGTAGTAGTAGTAGTAGTATAAGAAAATTAACACACACACACACACACACACACACACACACACACACACACACACACACACACACACACACACACACACAGGGGTTGCGCGGCTCAGGGGGTCTGGTAACACATTTTGCGCAATTTTGAGGATATATAAAAAAAAAAAAATAAATAAGTTAGAGGTGTTTAGAATGGGCGTCTCAAATTGTGTGTGTGTGTGTGTGTGTGTGTGTGTGTGTGTGTGTGTGTGTGTGTGTGTGTGTGTGTGTGTGTGTGTGCCGTAATTATTATAAGTGATATATCTGTCAAGGTGATAAACATTGAAAGATTAACGAACTTGATATCATAAGCGCCTTCAGATACTGTCACGATAAATTCATAAAACTTAGCTTCGGGGGGGAGATAAACCTCTCTCTCTCTCTCTCTCTCTCTCTCTCTCTCTCTCTGATATGCAAGAGTGAGAGGGAAGAGAAACGTTAAGAAATTATGAATGAAAACAAGTGCCAGGAATGAGTGAGTAAGAGCGAGTGAGCGAGTGAGTGAGTGAGCGAGCGAGGAACACCATCTCAGACTGTTTCTATCCTCATAGGGAACAAAGGGAGGCTTGTGCGGGACAGACAACCTCTCCCTTCTTCCCTTCCCTTCTCTCCCTTCCTCCTCCTCGTCGCCTCTCCACCAGGAAGCTCCACCGCCGCCCTCGCCTCCACTTGTCCAATGTTTGTCTGGTAATTAATGTGGCCTAATTTTCTGGTCAATACAAACTGACCATCTCTTAAATCATGGCGCGAACGTTACTCCTTCCTTCCTTCCTGCTCTCTCTCTCTCTCTCTCGTGCATAATTTCTTCCTCACTTCTTTCTCCTACTCTTAGCCTGCCTCTCCCTCTCTCTCTCTCTCTCTCTCTCTCTCTCTCTCTAATCAGCATCATCTTATTTTCCAACATTTTTCTCTCGCATGTATATTTGTCATCTCCTGAATAGATTTGCGTCATCATCGTAATATCAATCTCAGTAACAATAATAATAACCTCGGTAATAATCTTAATGCTTTTAGTTCCTGCACAAATCTTCGCTTGCCCGCCTTTCCCCCGCTCGCCTCGTTAACATTCACATTCGGCTTCATTGCGTCTTGTTTTCTGGTCTGAATTACCCGCGTGCAGGCTTTCTCGTTGACCCCATTCTTCACGCATGATCTCGCGGTTATTCTCGTTCTTCCTCGCACGCACGGACATGCAAATACACACAAACACACACTCACACACAGTTCCTTCCTCTTCCATTGTACTGTTTCTTTATCTATCTCTATATCAATCTGTCTATTAGTTTAAGTCCTTTCCGATATGTCTTTTTTCCCCTCTCTCCTCTTCCTCCACAGCTCCTTAATTTTCACACCCACTGTCTCCCTCTCTTCACTGCATATGCCTGATTTTTCAACCCTTTCACTTTCCTTGTAACTTTCTTCCTCAATACGCATACACGCACGCACACACACAACCCCCCCACTCCCCTCACGCCTTCCACACACACACACGATCCTTACATCTTCATTCCATTATTCATTCAGCAAGACTAATAATACTCTTCCGTGAGGCTTCATTAACCCTCAGGCGGCTACCAGATAACTTTCATTCCGCTTGGTTCCCTCCCCGGACGCGCGCGAGCATTTGCACCGAACTGAGCCCTGGAGAGACACAAGACTGCGACCACCAACATTTCAAGAATAAATATTGTGCTGTTAGGAGGTTCTACAAGGCCTCCTCTGTTTAGTAGAAGCGTAGTTTGATGCATTATAACTTGGGTCCAACATTGCCTTACATAACAATGACTTGGAACGTGTATATAAGCACTAATAGAAAAAAATAGGTTTATCGCTCCGTTAAAACTCGGCAATACTAACTTTGGACGTGTAAATGAGTAAAAATATCGAAAAAATAGGCTTATCGCTCTTTAAAAACTCAGCAACAATATCTTAGGACATTTAAATGAGCGAAAATGCAAAAAGAATTGGCTTATCGCTCTTTTAAAACTCGCCAACAAAAACTTACGACGTTTGAATGAGCAAAAATGTCGGAAAAATATATTTATCGCTCTCAAAACTCAGCGCTCGCGGGCTTGTGAACTTACGACTTAAATGAGCAAGTGTCTTAAAAATTAGTCTATTGCTCTCTTAAACTCAGCGCTCGCGGGCTTGTGTTTCCTAAGGGCTGAGTAATAGCGCCAAGCATTACGTGACACCCACGCTCCAGACACAAATTACCGCCGAGGCCGAGACGCGAGCACCGGCGATTTGTCATTGGCTTCAGTGTTGCCAACGATCACGGTCCCTGCGCGGAGCTGTGGGTTGGCAAGACTGACTGACACACCTGTTGATTGTTTGTCTACCTGTCTGGGGCTGCACGTGTTTGTCTCGTAGCTGGATAGAATGACAGCTTATTGACAACACGAAGAAAGATTGAAACTAAACACCAAAGGAATTCGAACTCAAGTGGTCTGTCACAAACATAAGAGCATCTAACCCCAAAGAGAAGCCCATTATAAAGTAAACAAAACGAAATTCAAACAAATGAGGACCTTCAAATTTAACCTAACACAGAAACTCACCAATATAAGATCAGTTAACCCTAAAGTGAAGACCAGGAGTGACTATTCAGGCTCTAAACTATCAAGAGTCATTTGTCACCTTCAGGATGTCACACGGGAAACACATACACCCACATCACGAACACCTTCCAAGAAAACGAAACTACCGCATACGTGTGTCTGAGTGTCTATTACTTCCACTCAGCCTGGGCGTCACGAAGGCTCCGAGTGGTTACGACATCCACGTCAGAGCGTTTTGCTGGCACCGAATTTGGATTATCTAAACGGAGACATGTGTTTTTATCGGGTATTTTTATCTGTTAGTATTTAGTTTAGTAGTAGTAGTAGCAGTAGTAGTAGTAGTAGTAGTAGTAGCAGCAGCAGTAGTAGTAGTAGTAGTTGTCGGCCACAGTCATTGGCGGGGTGGGGCCAATGAATTGCTTTGTGAGAGGATATGAGAAAAGATACCGCTCACAACGCAACTCTAATGGATGGAGGCCCGTAGTAGTAGAAGAAGTAGTAGTAGTAGTAGTAGTAGTAGTAGTAGTGTTTCTTACCATTTAGCATTGCATATTTATCTCCCAGCATTGATTTTTTTCTTTTTTAACAAAGGAGACAAAAATCCGGGGAAATGCTGATCTTGTGACGCTGTGAAAGCCTCCAAAAAGTGAATCATCAGTTTAGTTCGTGGACTTTTTCGGCGCTTTGTTGCCGCACACGTGTTGCCATGAAGCCTCTCCTTGTTGCCATGCTGCGCCGCGCCATGTTGCTACACTCCTGCGGCACAGACAGTGTTACCATGATGCTCTTTGTCTTGTTCTGTGCTGCGTTGGCTTACACTCCTCCTGCCCTCTCATCATCATCCAATTATCTCTTTCCTCCTCTTCTAGTCCTCCCTGCTGCATTTCTTCAACTCTATTCAACTCTGTCTTCTCTATTCCATCAATCTATTACCTTCCTCTAACCTTCCTCTCGTTCCTTTATCCAGTCTTTGCTCTCCTCGTCTGTCTCCTTCCCTGACCCCTTTCTCTATGGTATATCTTCTTTATCTTATTCCTTCTTTCATCCTTTTCCTTCAACCCCATTGCATCCATCTTCCCTTCTCTTCCTATTTATCCACCATGGTCTGCTGCTGCTATATCTTGATGGTCCGTAGCCTGAGATAACATGTTCTACTAAACCCTGGATGCGCCAAATACTTATTATTAAACTCGTGTTACTTACCATTAGTGACGGGAAAGAGGATCGGAGTCAGAGCTCATAAAGGATGCCAATTATCGGTTGTGTCGGTGCTTAAACTCAAGTACGACAAATTTAAGATTCAACTGAGAGGAAGCGACCTGTATGAGCCCTTACCCCTCCCCGCCTCTTTGCTGTCACTACTGATGAGTAATCGATGAAGCTCAGCAAACTCTGGTGGTGCACGTGACACGCCGGGAGGCTGGGAAGCTGACTCTGAAGCCTCGAGTCACGCACATTAATCATAGGAAATGGCTGCGCAGATTTCTGGGATGCTGTTGTCGGCTGCACAGTCTTGCCAACGGTGACTGTGTCTGCCGGGAGCTGTTGGCAACACTGACTGACTGACACCTGTTGCTTGCGTCGTGTTTTCATTAAGTTTTGGTCTGTTTTTTTTAATGCAAACAAAAAAACTAATACAAAAAGTTGCTGAGACCTGTTAATTGCATCGTGATTTCATAAGTTTTGGTCTGTTTTTTAATGCAAACAAAAAAACTATTACAAAAAGTTGCTGACACCTGTTAATTGCATCGTGTTTTCATTAAGTTTTGATCTGTTTTTTAATGCAAACAAACTAACTAATACAAAAAAAGTTGCTTCATATATAAAAAGCGCGAATAAGTAGCAAGAAAGCGCTATAAAACAACAAAGACAAAGCAGCAGGTTAAGGACACTGTCGCATCTAAGCCTCACACACAAAAACATACATACCTGTCATGCATTCAAGGGGCTGCTTATAGAGATCACTCACGGGGAAAGCGTTACGTGCGGAATTCACAATGAGTCACACACGAGGATGCAAGGAGACGACATATAAGCCAGTTCGGGGAATCAATTACCCATCGCCTGTCTCTTACCTTCTCAGTTTGAAGAATTCCATCGCATTTGAATTGACTATAGTTTCCCTCCCTCTTCTTATAGTATATATATTTATCTACCTCAAATAAAGGGAAACACTGTGACTGCTTCGAGATCTTACTTAACACTACAAAAACATGAACAAATGAGGCCAATGAGGAGGTGTCAAAAGCTAACGTGAACTCCTTTTGGGGGGAGACTACAGAAGAAAAACAATGGTGACAGGAGTACAGAAGAAGCCCATAGAGTGAGGCCCCGATGATACAGATAAAGAAAAGTAGAACACCACCCATGAAACCTCCCTCTGTGTGTGTGTGTGTGTGTGTGTGTGTGTGTGTGTATGTGTGTGTGTGTACCGTTGCCCCGCGTCTCTGGGCCCTGTGAGCACGGTCAGAAGGACTTTCTGGTCAAGTTCGGCGGTCGACGTAACCAAGTGTGAACCCAAGTGTCTATCCCTCCCCCTTTCACCCCCCACCTCAAGGATCCTCCAGCCACCACGAAGAGGAGGAGGACGACGAGGAAGAGGAAGAGAAGGAGAATAAGCAGAAAGGGAGAGGAGGAGAAGCAGAAGAATTGTCGTAATGGAGTGTGAAAAGGAGATAGGAGGAACAGGATAAGAGGAACAACAGCAAAAGGAGGAGGAGGAGGAGGAACAGCAAATGGAAGAGGAAAAGGAGAGGATCATAATGGTATAGGGAAGGAGGTTATGTGAAAGAGAACAAATGACAAACACAAAGCGCATCAACAAGTCAGCGAGTTTAGACCAGAGAACAACGGAGTCAAAATCCTTCTAGTAAACTTAAAGGTGCTCTCGATTCTCTTTACAGGCCTTCCTATCCTGTTAGTGACCTTCCCTTCTGTTATCTCGGCCTTACTATCCTGTTTGTGATCTACCCTGTTGTCCTGTCCTGTTTGTGACCTACCCTTGTGTTATCCCGACCTTCCTATACTGCCTGTGACCTTCCTGTCTTTTAAAACCTTTCCCTCTGTTATCCCGGCCTTCCCATCCTGTTTGTGACCTACCCTTGTGTTATCCCGACCTTCCTATCCTGTGTGACCTTCCTGTCCTTTAAAACCTTTCCATCTGTTATCCCGGCAATCCTGTCCCCTTCCTATAGTGTCTGTGACCTTCCTGTCCTTTAAAACCTTTCCCTCTGTTATCCCGGCCTTAGTATCCTGTCTGTGACCTTCCCTTCTGCTACACCGGCCTTCCTATCCTGTTCATGACGCTCTTTCTACCCTCTTCAAGACTTTTCCTTCTTTCAGCCTATTGAGGAAAGGCCTACCAAAAGAAGATAGGAAGGAAAAAGAGGAGACACAAAGGAATTAAGGATTCATATGGATCATGAAGAACGTTCCCGCAGCCCTTGACACGCACGTTCCACCACCACCACCACAACCACCACCACCACCACATTAGATTTCCGATGTTCGTCACTCACTCATCACATCCGGTCGCCTCGGAGACAAAACAGGCCTAATTATAACAGTGACATCACCATGGTTGAATACTTACTCAAATAATGAACAAATATGACAAAAAATATGGTTAAAGTCGTAGTAGTAGTAGTAGTAACAAGATCAAATATAGCAAGTAGTATCATAAATAACATTGATAATAATACTGAATACCCTTACGAATATCTTACAAGTATAACTCCTACAAGCATACACTCAGTTATTTGCTAGTACCACTCCTTCAACAATAAAAGCGTTGCATGCATTCTCTAACTCGTCGTGTCAGCACCGAGGCAACGCAAAGCAATTAAACAACTTAGCCGCCTTTCAAACTCATGGCATCTGTCAGGGGCGTTGATGACCCCTCTTGCACCCCACTCGTATTTCCCTCCTGGACATATTTACTGTCTCCATTTAACCCCCTTGACAGCACAGTTATGATAATGAAAATGAATATGATTAGACGTGTTACTCGTTCAGTGAAGTGAGGAAATGCCCCCGGGGAAATGTCCTGTTTGGGGGGCGGGGGGGAATGCCGGAGGGGGAAACTATTCTTGAAGGGGAAGTGTCAAGCAGGGGGGTATTGTTTAAGGGGAATATCTGGGGAGAGGTCCTACGGGGAAATCTGTCCTTGGGGAGTGTACGGGGAGTGTCCAGGGGTAGTATTCAGGGGGAAGTGCTCTGGGGGGGTAGATTTCAGGGGGGTAGTGTCTAGGGGGAAAGTGTCCATGGGAGAAAGTGTCTAGGGGGAGTGTCCATGGGGAGGAAAGTGTCCATGGGGGATAGTGACCAGGGGGGAAAGTGTCTAGGGGGAAAGTGTCCTGGGGGAAAGTGTCCTGGGGGAGTGTCCATGGGGGAAAGTGTTATGGGGGAGGAAAATGACCATGAGGGAAAGTGTTCATGGGGTAAAGTGTCTATGGGGGAAAGTGTCTATGGGGAGGAAAGTGACCATGGGGGGAGTGTCTATGGGGAGGAAAGTGACCATGGGGGAAAGTGTCCATGGGGGAGAAAAGTGACCATTGGGGAGGAACGTCCGGGAGGGGGGAATGTCCTAAGTGGGGAAATCTATCCTTGGGGGGGGTGACCATGAGGGGATAGTGTCCAGGGGGGGGGATGTCTTGGGGGGGAGGTTCAGGGGGGAAACGTCCTCCACTCCTCTCTGTCGGAAGTTTTCCCACCTGGGCGCTAACAACCCCTGGGCCTTACCTGCCGCGCCGCCCATAAATTATCCTAAAATCCACAGGAATGCCGCCCAATCCCGGGAATCGACCAGACAAGGCATGTAGCGACCATCCGTCCAGCCATACCACCACCACTACCCAGCGACCCTCCTTCTACCCCCCTCTCCATCACCACCATCATCACCACCAATAGCATCAACAACACCATCACCACCACCACCCCCTCACCACCACCACCACCATTCTTCTACATCACTGCGACCCTCAACCCAACACCAATAACATCAACATCACCACCACTGCTCCGGTTCACAAATATCTAATTCCTGAACATAACTTTAATCTCGTGTTCCAAGTCACTCCACAATGTCCTTCCCACACTCCTTGCTGTCTCTCCTCCCTCGTTTACATTCCCCCGTCGCTGCTCCGTCATTGATACATCTGGGTTGTGTTTGCTCTTGAGGACAGCACCAATTTTGTTTATATTCTTATCTTGTTTCCTGGCTGTAAGTCCCACGCTGCCGCCTTCATTAAATGTTTTCTGTTTATATTTTCACTGCGTGTCTGCTCTAATCCATTGATACTCTTCCCTCGTTCAATAGTTTTAAGGACAGCGTCAGTTTTGTTTCTTTTATATCTTTATTTGGTGTTCTGACTTGACTATTGCATTCCCACTACCATCTGTTTTTATTATTTCTTATTTATATTTTCACTGGCTGCTTTACTCCATTGTTAGTGTGACTTCTATAACGCTATTTTTAAGGCTAGCGTCAGTTGTTTGTCTTGTATATCTATCTGAGTATGGAATTCCCACTACCATCTCCGTTTACTCTCTCCTACCTACATATCCACTTCGTTTTAACCTATTGCTACTCCGTCGTTATCTGAGTATGGAATTCCCACTCTACCATCTCTATTTACTACATACATGATCACACATCCAATCCATTATTAATATATGTAGTTATTTTTAAAGCTAGCGTCATTATCCAGTTGAGTTTCCTGACACTCGTGGCTTCCGCTCGCCGCGTCTGCCTTCGATCCGTGTTGTTGTCGCGGCTGTTAACAATGGATATTATCGCCTCGCTGTCATCTGTTGCTGGTCTATGGAGTCATAAGCCTGTCACGCGCGTAACTGCCTCTCGTCTATCATCACAGAACGTTCTTTACTTTAATTTGTTTTGGTTTCTTTCTGATCGTTTTACCGCCTCCTCTCCGTTTTGTTCCCTAATGTAATGCTATTTTAACTTTGCTAACTGCGACCTAGTTGTATTTTTCAGTGGTGAATATGGTAAGAGGTGCCTGTATTACGTTTTGTGGTGATTAGTTACCGATGCTGTAAAGAAATGTCGGTCCAGTGTTGGTATATTCGAGCGTTATCAGTATTTCGAAGACTGTTAACGCCTGGAATGTTATTACCTTACAAATGGCGGTGTGCCGGAGCGGAAATACCCTAAAATACTATGCTGTACCGGATCATTAACACAATAATGAGAATACTCAGGAGGTGCAACATTTTGAACCATTATTTTCTGTGATTTGTGGCGTGATGAACCCAGACCACCACCCCTCTCAATACACGGGCGACAATAACACTGAAACATTATCACTGGTATTAGTAAGCCATCGGTCACTATACTCTAAAATGAACACCTATGAGAACAGCTGCAGCAAAAGTGAAACAATTATGACTGCGAGTCGCGGCGGGCGTGTGAAGTCTGGAGAGCAAACACCCTTGAAAGTTACCTGGTTCGCCGCCTCTGAAGACTTTACACCTGAACATTAACGCATTTACGAGAACACTTCGGCAATCAAATAAAAGCGAGACATTATAATTGAAACCTTGCGACAGCCACCCTTTGATACACATTTTCCTCCTCTGTGATTAACTCTTACATGAGGGAATTACTTTAACAGGAGGGGAAGAGCAAGACAACTCTAAACACAAACACTTCGGCAATCAAATACAAGTGATGCATGTTAATTAAAACCTCGCGACAGCCTTCCTTCGCCTACATATTCCTCCTTTGATTGAACTCTTACGGGGATTAGGTACCTTTTGCGAGGAGTATCACAAGGGATCTGATTCTTCCGACATCTGAAGCCTTCTTTCGCCTATATATTCCTTCTCTGAACTCTTATGAGGATTACCTTTTACGAGGAGTATCAAGACAACAAGGGATCTGATTCTTTCGACATTTGGATTGTTTTGGGTTGTTTATTTCTCTTATGTTTTGTATTACCCTTTGCCTGCCTGCCTCTACCGTAAAAAAATCACCTTTCCCAGCACAGGCTATACATCAACAAAGCAGCGACACCTTCAATGCGTCAACACAGCCAAGCGTAAAGCAGCGCCTCGGAGGAAAGCATGACAGATAGCCGACTTGTTATTCAGTAAACGTAAGAAGGAACATGTAAAAAAGGCGTGTGTAGGTGTGGACCATGAGGAAAATATGATTATAGTATTCTTTGAGAGAAACGAGTGTTGGAAAAGATAAATTTTGGTGAAACAAGAGAAATAACTTTGATGGAAAATATTATACCGAATGGACGCGAGAAACAATTATAGGAATGGAGAAGATTAGACGAAGAGAAAAGGGAGAACAGGATAAGGAGGAAAATCTAATATACTGTTCCTAAGACAATACTCCCGAGCTACAGGATGCGAGCTGCAGGTGACTGGTGGAGCGTTTTGTTGATAGCATCGCCGCATAATAAAGATTCTCCGCTGATAATTCAATCCCGTGATGGAACAAATGTCTGAATAAGTGACTTTATTTCAGTTTTAAAATTACATAACACTGAAAAGGAAAGTGTGTGAATAAGAAGAAGGGAGGAACGAGAGGAGGACCTCAGAAGCGATACAAAGCGTTACAGGTCAAAAGAAGAATAAGTGAAAAACATTAACGAAGCCAATCAAGAGACGATGGACGATAGAAAAAAATGATGTTTGTTGACGCTCTGTAAAGGTGCGTCCTGACTTGCTGCACACTAAGGCAACGCTCAGAGAACCCGCAACAAAGCTAACAAAGCGAGCGGCGCCGCGCAGCCAGAAAGTGTGCCAGAGCATCGGGGCCGCGACCACGGGGCAGGCGGCGGCTTGTTGTGCCTTGGGAAACTTGCCTTGTCAGGACACAAAGCATCAACACCTGCAACATGAGGCAACAACACAGGTGGCGGCGGGCGGCACGTGGGGTCCACCTGTACTGTGCAGGTGTTCAACATTGTGCCAACAGGTGTCCGGCCTGCCCCGACCCTCGCCTCGCAGCAGCCGAGCGGCCGCTCCCCACGACAACCCGCCGCGCATGAATGGCTTGTGTTCCAAACAAAGTCGTAAACAGGGACGGCCCGAGGCTTTGTGTGGCGATTCTCAAAGCAAAATATGAGGCACGGAGGAAACTGAAAGAGGCGGAAGGCGAGTTTTGAGTCTGCGATGTGTGTATCATGTCTAGCTGACTGCCCGAGACGTGATAAGCACTGTTTAGCGACTTCCAAGGCAAAACACCAAGCAAGGCAGAAACCATGTGGAGAAAGGCGAGTTTTGGGTATGTGCAAGGTGTACCTCATGTCCTTGCTGGTGTTGGACTTACTAGCGATCCCAGGCATGTGGTAGGAACTGTTTGGAGTTCGAAGGCAAAACAACTAAGGAATGGGCTGAGGCGGTCCTGTTTTGAGAAGGTGCGTGTTTCATGTCCACGCGGCTCTGTTGTGTTGACTCAGCGAATGTTAGACTTGGTAACAATCCCAGGCATGTGGCAAGCAAAACATCAAGCATGGAAGGCGTTTCGAGGGTGTAAGTTTCAAGTCATCGGCGTGTGTTGGCTGCAAGTGTTCCAAAGTAATAAACAGCGACGGCCCGGGAATGTTAACAGTGTTGCTAAGCGACTTCGAAAGCAAACATGAAGCATGGAAGGAAGGCAAGTTTGTGTGTAAGATGCGGGTTCCGTGTCCTGGCGAGAATGTTGACTCAGCAAGCGTAAAACTTCAGTAACTCACTACGGCTGTGCTGAGGCAATAGTCCAAACAGCTGTGTTGACCAACTGACAAGTGTGTGTCTACCTTCACCACCACCACCAGAGCTCAGCACCATATCAGCACCAGCACCGTCGGCACCATAACTCAGGACTCACCATTTTTGCTGCGCTGCTCCTTGAGGACTCCGATGGTGGGTCTTAATCCTGAGTCCGGAGTCCGCACTGCCTCAACACCGGGCCATGAAGACGGATTCCAGCGTCACCTTACTCGAAGTCTAAGACAGTGGAGGCGAGGCGCTTCGTTCTCGTCCCGTCGACCCTCTGTATCCGGGAGGGGGTGTTGTGGCGGTGTTGTTGTTTTGGGGCGAGCTGTTCTTCCTGATTCACACGCTAAATACTTGTTCAATCTTTGGTTTCCGATTAAAAACAAGAAGAACTAGTAATGGCTACAAAAAACCAACATCCATATCACCAGATTAAAACCTTAACCAAAAAACTAATTCACTGATTATGTTGGTCGGCAAATTATCAATCAGCACTCGCCGTCAGTGTCACAGCGGCGGGTCTCGCGTGCCAGGAACCAGCTCTGACCGCCCAATATCCGTGCAATTTAGCTCAAAGCGCACTGACCGGAGCGCAGCAAGTCCATATGCCTCACCAGTCGTGACCGAACTGAGGCAGGCAGGCGAGCGCGGCGGGACTTGCGGGAGCGTCTCGAGAGTCTTGCCGTGGACTCGGTTGCCCTGCGCGATTTTGCTGCGCGCGCGGGAGCTGGCTGCCTTACCCCTCCCCCTCTGGTGGTGGCTGCCCTCACACGCCTACAAGACGTTCTTCTTCATTAATTATCAACCATCACGACACATTTACACTCTTAATTCACGAGCACCTCGCCGCGCCATCACCTGGGCCACGGCTACCCGGGGGTGAACAGGGGCGCGGGGCAGGCCTGGCGTCACACAGGAGTAGGAAAAGCACTCACTGTCGACGTCTTACAAGAAACACAGGACATCGGGTGCAAACTCCGCCATGCAAGTCACTAAGTTCGTGGAAGCTAGTGGAAGACAGTTGTCAGGAGTCGCCGGTGATGCAATTTTTCGCCAAACTTCCCGCGGCTCGCTCGCTGGCGGCCCTCCCTGCCTCCCTCCCTCCCTCCCCACGTCCTGCTGGATTCCAGAATGAAGTTGCTAAGTCGGGGCCGTCCAAGCCTTGCATAACGCCCTAGGGCCTCGCTGTGGTGCTTGCCGCTGCCACCGCCGCCACTACCACCTGCACCACGACCCAGGCACGACACAGGAGACATCGCTGGTGGCACGAGGAGACGCCGACGACCACCACCACAGCCACAACGACCCAGGACGACACGAGGTGACTGCAAAGGATGGTAACGACGCGAAAGGAATACTTTGATCTACCTTTCCTCGCGAGACATCGACCCATCAACTCTGCAAGACGATGAAGACGACGACGAGGATGCAGGCGACTTTTCCAGCTATCGAGTGGCCAAAAGCTAGACCAAAGAAAGCTTATAAAGACAAGGCGACTTCGATGTTCCCCGCCAGCTCTGTCCCCAGCCAAGAAGAACTTCCAGGCTGAACTTGTGTGTAAATAGATACTGTGTGTGTGTGTGTGTGTGTGTGTGTGTGTGTGTGTGTGTGTGTGTGCAAATGAAGGTTACTGTATTGTCTAAGCTAAGTGAATAGTTGTGAGTCTGTTTATCATGCAACTTTCTTATCCTTGTCCCACATTCTCTCTCTCTCTCTCTCTCTCTCTCTCTCTCTCTCTCTCTCTCTCTCTCTGAAATCTGCCTGTATTGAGAGAGAGAGAGATTACCTAATGACCAAGGGAATCATACCAAGAAAAACACAAATAAATCAGCCAATCCCAGCCCTGCATTGCTTAACCCAGGAGCCAATCACGAGACGGATAACAGAGCGACTCCTTTAAAGGGCCAAGACTCATTAAGGACCAATAGGGATCAAGGTAATTCAGACCGACAGCCAATCAGAGAAGCGGAAACATTCTTCGCCTTGCCGGGAGAGCCAATGGGAGAGAAGGAACTCTAGACCAATGGGAAGCGAGGGCCGAGGGAGGACGGGGAGAAAGGGGGAAGGGGGGAGGGAGAGTTGCAGAAGTGTGTGGTCAGCTAAGCCACATTCAGCAGGCGAGGGGGGCGGCCGGGGGGGGAACCTACTGCCCCCCGTCCCACTCTAACCCCCTCCCGCCCCCCACGATAACCTCAGGGCAGGGGGGGCGATGGGAAAGGTGGGATGGGGAGGGAAGGAGGGGGCGCTGCACGGATACCTCATGATGGTGGTGGTGGTGATGATAGTAGCGGTGGGGTTGCCTTCGTTTTGTGGTGGTGACAGTGGTGGTAATGGTGTTGTGGGGGTGGTGGCAATAATGGCGTGGCTACTTTTGGTGTTGAGGTGGTAACATTGGTGATGGTGATAGCGTAGTGGTGTGGTGGCGAAGGTGTTGAGGTGGTGGTGATTGCGGTGGTGATGACAGAACGGTGTTGAGGAGATATGACAGTGGTGGTGACATTGGTGATGGGGATAGCGTAGTGCTGTGGTCGGGAAGGTGTTGAGGACGCTGTGGTGATGACAAAGAGGCGGTGTTGAGAGAGGTATCCGTGGTGTTGAAGGAAGGAGAGACCGCTTTTGATCATTTCCACAACTATGCTAAATAACAGGAGTCGAAAATTATGACTTGCGATATAAATAAACAAGAAAACTAACAGGAATGCATGAACAGAGATATGGCAGGAGTGGTGTTGTGTTGAGAAGGTATTCGTGGTGTTGAAGGAAGGAGAGACCACTTTTGATAATTCCCACAACTGAGCTAAATCGTTTGACAAGTTCATCACCACTATCACCACCACCACCTCCATGTTCGACCCTTTCATCACCACTTCTGTAATCCTCTTCCCTTCATTTTGCCAGTCTCATCACCGTTTGACAGCTTTTGATAATTTCCACAACTGAGCTAAATCGTTTGACAAGTTCATCACCACTATCACCACCACCACCTCCATGTTTGACCCTTTCATCACCACTTCTGTAATCCTCTTCCCTTCATTTTGCCAGTCTCATCACCGTTTGACAGCTTTTGATAATTTCCACAACTGAGCTAAATCGTTTGACAAGTTCATCACCACTATCACCACCACCACCTCCATGTTTGACCCTTTCATCACCACTTCTGTAATCCTCTTCCCTTCGTTTTGCCAGTCTCATCACCATACTTCATCACCACTAACTCACCACCTCCATAGTCTCTTCATCACCACGAACTCACCACCTCCATAGTCTCTTCATCATCACCAGTTCTAGTCATCACCTTTTCTCTTCCTCCTGTTTGGCTGTCCTCATCACCTTTTCTCATCACCATTTTAACAAGAGGCGAAAATTATGACTTGCGAAATAAATATATAAGAAAGCTGAGAGGAATGCATGAATACCACGACAGCTGCGGCGTGGCGGGGCGCGCGAACAGGTGGATCTTCAATAACGTCCTCACTCGGGTGTTTTGCGGCAAGGCGGAGAGACTGAACGTTCGGGTGCTCCCTCTCTCTCTCTCTCTCTCTCTCTCTCTCTCTCTCTTACCCTCTAGGCATTTTCTCCCTCTGCTATTTTCCCTCCGTGGACATTATCCCTTTTTTTTTTCCTCTCTCCTCCGATGTTTTCCCCGCGGACATGTGGCGGAGTTGAGCGCCGAGGTCACGCGTACCCCGGACTTTACATATTCTTCCTTATGATTTTTTTTTCCTCTATTATAATTCCACTCCTCACCCGAGATATTTTCCCCGTGGACATGTGGCGGAGATGAGCACCGAGGCCACGCGCAGTTATAGTGTATGCCTCGAACTTAACCTATACGTATTCTTCTCTATAAGTTTCCATCCTCGTACAGATTTCCCATTTTGGACATACTATTCCCTTGTACACATTTCCCTCCTCTCCCCTTCGCTCCATATCCTCGGCCGTTCTGTCCACTCCAATAACGAAAGATTGACGTGATAAGGTGACAGAAGTGGTGAAGTTACGTGTCTAGTTCAGGTTATGTTATGCGGTCTTGATTGTTCAGGTTAGCATCACCATCTATATTGCACAGGAACATGGCGCCTTGACAGTGTATGAAAAACGTCCAGCACTCGGTAAGCTTTCAAGAGGAGGTTATCAAGACGCCTCTCCACCCGAAATTGATCGCTTTTGGCCACTCATCTATACAATCTTATATAGGAGCAGTGATTAGCGGGCTTTTTCTCTCATTTACTTTTGCCCTTGAGCTGCCTCCGTTCCCCTAAAAAAACTTACTGTAAACAAAACCACAGTGATGCAAACGTATACAATCTTGTTTAGAAAGTTATCCAGGTACTACTACTACAATTACTACTATTAAACGTTCTCAGTCAGGTGTTATACGAGCGTTCAGGTGTTTGAACGTCGCCACCTGTGAAGACGAGCGAGACTGCAGGTAGACAGCACAGAAGGGAGGGAGGGCAAGGAGGAAGGGGGTGGAATGCTGGCTGGACACGGTTGCAACGCTATGTATTATGCATCATCGGTAAGCAAATAAAAATGACCGCCGGTATCGTTATCATCAAAGTCATCAGCGTCAACAACAATAAACAATAACAAGAACAAAATCGAGGAACAAGGAAAAGGATAATGAAAGCAGGAAAATTGAAAAGAAGGAAAACAACAGGACAGGAAGGAGAGGAAGCGAGAGAATGCCGACGAAAGAAAATGACTGCAAGCGAAGACGAGAGAGAGAGAGAGAGAGAGAGAGAGAGAGAGAGAGAGAGAGAGAGAGAGAGAGAGAGAGAGAGAGAGAGAGAGAGAGAGAGAGAGAGAGAGAGAGAGAGAGAGAGAGATATATATATATATATATATATATATATATATATATATATATATATATATATATATATATATATATATATATGTTTAAATAAATAAGAGAGAGAGAGAGAGAGAGAGAGAGAGAGAGAGAGAGAGAGAGAGAGAGAGAGAGAGAGAGAGAGAGAGAGAGAGAGAGAGAGAGAGAGAGAGAGAGAGAGAAAAAGGATATTAGAGCTAACTCTCAGGTCGTGGACACAGAAATCTGCTTTCTGGAATTTCCTTGAAAGTAAGAATGGAATGCATGGCCCAGACTGACCACCCAGGAGGAGGAGGAAGAGGAGGAGGAGGAAGAGGAGGAGGAGGAGGAGGGTAAGGACGAATGTGAGGACAGAAATAGCAGGAGGAGGGAGGAGGGAGGAGGGGAAGGGGTAAGGAGGAAGAAGAAAGGAGGAGGAGGAGGAAGAAGAGGAGGAGGAGGAGGTAACATGTATAAGAAATAAAGAAAAAACTCATTAAATCATATAAATTGCAACCATGAATTCACACACACACACACACACACACACACACACACACACACACACACATTCCCTCCACGTGTGGGTGAACGAGTTGCCACTTGTTGAATAGGGAGAGGGAGGGAGGAAGGGAGGGAGAGAGAGAGTGGGAGGTAAGGAGGGAGGGAGAGGGATTAATAGGGAGGGAGGGAGGGAGAGGAAGACAGAGAAATCAGGGAGTGGCGATCATAGTTGCTAAGAGAGAGAGAGAGAGAGAGAGAGAGAGAGAGAGAGAGAGAGAGAGAGAGAGAGAGAGAGAGAGAGAGAGAGAGAGAGAGAGAGAGAGAGAGAGAGAGAACAATAACTTCCTTTCTGTCACCCTAAGACTCAGGTATACTGGACTTGATAGGGAAAAGGGAGACTCGGGTGAACATACAGGTCAAAACAGGTGTGCACACGCGTACGATCACGTCCACAACCTTCACCTCTCCCCCACAGACACATTAAACCCATTACTACGAGTCCCATCCTGTTTTGCTACCTGGGCCTTACTAACATCGCCCTTATCAGTAAAGCCACTCCGTCTATCATACCTTGGAGACGTCTCGATGTTTTGATGCTGTCTTTCCCAGATCTGCCTTTACTAACATCGCCCTTATCAGTAAAGCCATTCCGTCTATCATACCTTGGAGACGTCTCGATGTTTTGATAGTCTTTCCCAGATCAGCCTTTACTAACATCGCCCTTATCAGTAAAGCCACTCCGTCTATCATACCTTGGAAACGTCTCGATGTTTTGATAGTCTTTCAACAGATCTTCCTTTCCTTTCCTTCCCTTTCGTTCCAATCAAATCCGTTTATTTTACAGAATTCTCAAGAGGCATCGAATTCCCCTCAGACTGTTAATTCCTTTCCGAGTCATTTGCTACATCTGTCACTATTAAATCGAGATATTTCTAATCGTTTCGGGGCTTACACACCCACGTTAGACAAGGGTTTCGTAGAGGTTGTGAGTATTTCCATGGGTAGCTTTGTGAGCCCTGAGACAGTCTGACTTGGCGTCTGCACCAAGGACATAAAAAGCACTTATCAGAACCCGATTAATCTCCTTCGTGGCCTTTGTAAATCATTGCTATTATAGTCGAAAACATCTGTACACTGGAGCCTAAGTGCCGATTTAATAGCAAGACAATAGCCATCAATAGAGAGGCTACCTAGTAACTGTAGACGCCGGGCCAGACAGAAAAACAGGCGGAGGGCAAAATTAGAACCTTCACCGGAGCAGGATGGAATGACGTCAGACAAGGAGAGAAGAAAAGAGAGGAGATGCGGGAGGCGAAGTGAGGAAAGGAGAAGAGTGGAAGAGAGGAGAAAAGGAGAGGAAGGAACGGAGCATATGAAAAGGAGGAGGGAGGACGAAGGGAATAAATAACGAGGGAGAAAAAGGGTAGAGAAGGGGAGGAAGGAGCGGAGGGAGGAGATGAAGAGAGGGTAGAGGTGAAGGACATTGGGAAAGGTCTTTGTGCTGTAGTGAACTAAGAATAGCATTGTTAGGAAAAGGCGTATTATGTAGTGAATTAATAATGACTGATGATTATAATGAGGATGATCTTGTAAATAGTATGAGGGAGGGAGAGAGAGTGAGGGGAGACAATCCTTAACACACACACACACACACACACACACACACACACACACACACACACACACACACACACACACACAGGATGATGTCACGAGGAGGTGTTGATGATTGAAATGGCTGCAACGCCTTCCCGCCTTCTCTTCTCCTCCCCTCCTTCTTCTCCCCTTCCCCTCCTCCTCCTCGCTTCATCCATCTTCCTACACTCGTCTCCCTTCTCTTTTTTCCTCCTCTTTCTCGTTGCCTCTTCTTCCTTCTTCTCTTTTCCCCTTCTTTTCCCTCCTTCCCTCCCTTTTTTCCTTCCTATCCTCCCCT
>NC_066561.1:9598215-9603215 GCF_024679095.1 Eriocheir sinensis | reverse complement strand
GTGTTTCCCATGTGGTATTGGTATGCTGGATTTCCCCTCCCAGGATGCATGACCTCACATTTTTCTTCACTAAATTGGAGCAGCCACTTTTTGTTCCACTTCTGAAGCTTGGTAATGTCTTCTTGTAGGATATCCGCATCCAGGGGGTTAAGAATTTTGGAGATAGCGTCACAGTCTCATGTCTCATAAATGGAGTCTAGGGGGAATTTATTGTACGGTTAGTAGGTATGTATATCTTCCATTAACTTTATGTACGGTTCGTCTATGCTCTGCCTCTTGAGTACGGTATGACAGCTGAAGTTTTCGCTGTCAAATTCTCTTACGAAAGCTTAGTTGATGGGATGGACGTGTCTGTTGAGTATCCATTGCGAAATCCAGCTTATTTTTGCTTTTTGGAGTCTAGCATTGCGCTTATTTCGTTTGTTATGATTTTCGTGAATAGTTTGTAGGAAACCGAGAGTGAGCTGACTGGTATGTATGTTATATCATCTATCTTATGAATCGAAATAATAGACATTAGGCTATTGAGGCTAGTTGACTCTCTAAGTATATTGTATGTATTTGAACTAGTCTGTCTGATCTATCTCTCCTTCCTTCCTTTTTTCTTCTCTTTCCTGCATTCTCATATACCCTCCCACCTCTTCTCTTCCCTTCCCTTCCCTCCCTCATTTTCTCCTATCACTCCACTCCTCCACGCAACTTATCCACCCTTTCCTCTTCCTACTTTCCACCTCGACCTCCTTCCCCTCCTCCTCCCCCTTCCCCCCCAAGCTTGTGGACATAAAAGGAGAACCGCTTCGTTTTTTTGCATTTTCTCCGTGATTATTTAGACCACTCGGCCCCCGGCACCTCCACGACCGCTGCCCAGCTGTAGGAGGCGGCGAAGAGGCGGAGGAGGAGGAAGAGGCGGAGGAGGAGGAGGAGGAGGAGGGAGGAGGAGAGAGAGAGAGAGAGAGAGAGAGAGAGAGAGAGAGAGAGAGAGAGAGAGAGAGAGAGAGAGAGAGAGAGAGAGAGAGAATTAGCTTGATACACTGATGACTTTTGCAGATGAGCGAGCTGGGTGGCGTGTGTGTGTGTGTGTGTGTGTGTGTGTGTGTGTGTGTGTGTGTGTGTGTGTGTGTGTGTGTGTATGAAAGCGTGTCTTCTGCAACATGTGAGTGCGTTCGTGGGAGGAAAGGGAAGGAGAGAGAAAGTGGGAGGTAGAAAAGGAGGAGGAGGAGGAGGAGGAGGAGGAGGAGGAGGAGGAGGAGGAGTTGATGGTGGGAAACGCTATCAATCTAAATACATGTTACATCAGGCAAGGAGAGAAGGAGAGGGGAGGGGAGGGGAGGGGAAGGTAAGGTAAGGTCAGGTAAGGGAAGGGCAGGGAGAGAAGGGTGTGTGTGTGTGTGTGTGTGTGTGTGTGTGTGTGTGTGTGTGTGTGGTTACTAATGGTGGTGATGGTGGTGATGGTGATGGTGGTGGTGGTGGAAAGGCAAACTGAGAGAAAGGTAGATAATAGATAGATAAATAGAAAGATAGATAGATGGATAGAGACGAGAGTGAGAGGGAAAGAGAGGGGATGAGAGAGGGAAGGAAAAGGAGTAGGAGAGAAAAGGAAGGAGAGGGAGTGAGAGAGGAGTTGATAAGGAGCGAGGGAAGGGATGAGTGGGAGAGAGAGGGAGTGAGGGAGTGGGAGAGAGAGGACGGCAGGCAGGCAGGGAGGGAGTGAGGGAGGGGTGTGGTGGTGGTGGTGGTAGAGGTGGTGTGGCGTGGGAAGATGTGGTTTACTCTGGCCTTTTACTATACATACATACATACATACATATATTCACACATACATACATTCATACATACATTCATACATACATATATACACCTGTTTCTGATGACGCATACATGGAGAGAAAGGGCCGAGAAAAATGTATAAGAGAGAGAGAGAGAGAGAGAGAGAGAGAGAGAGAGAGAGAGAGAGAGAGAGAGAGAGAGAGAGAGAGAGAGAGAGAGAGAGAGAGAACGAGACCAAGAGAACGAGACAACGAGCGAGAACCAGAGAGACAGAGACAGAGAGAGAGGAGTGAGGCGGGGGCTCTCTCAACATGGTGTAGGGAAGCCAACTCTCCACATTGGTCAGACGCCGCACACCCCCGCGGAACCCCCTTAAAAACACCCCAAAACCACGCCTTGCAGCAGCCCACGCCTTGCCAGACACACCCCAGCCTTCCCCTTGATCCACTAATGACTTAAGACCCTCCATAACAACGCTGGTGCAAGAGGAAGGCCGTGGGAGAGCCTTAACGCTAGTCTTAAGGCGAGTCCATCCGAGGATCTGATGAGCTTCGTCGCGACTGCCAAATCATGTTATTATGTGTATTTAATCGCCATTATTTTGGATCCCTGCCTGCTGTGTGGTGATCCAGCCGCCCCAGGAGATGGATAGGGCCTTTGAGAAGTGCCATGGTGCCTTGAGAGTGCCAGGGAAGGGTAGGGAACGTGGGTAAGGGATAAAGTATGCCCCCCCAAGTTCGGGAGGAAAAATGCAGGCCTCGCTAAGTGGCATCATGAGGTGAGCCGCATACCATTGCTAGTCTTGTGTACCTAAGATAAAACATAGACCACTTCTGCCGCCCGAGACCCGTGAATTATACATCAGATTTATCGAACACCCATCGGCCCCCTCCTCCTGCCCTCATTCCTCCCCTCACCCCCACCTTCTCCTCTCCTCTCCTCCTTCCCGACGGCCGAGGAAGGTGAAGGGTGTCGGGAATAAGTAGTAATCCGCCATAGATCTCAGGTACACGATGCGATTTGGTTGAGGCGGGACAAAGCGGGCTGTGGTGTGTGTGTGTGTGTGTGTGTGTGTGTGTGTGTGTGTGTGTGTGTTGGGGGGACGGCTGTAGCGTGTTTGAGCATGTGTCCGTAGATTATTCTCTCTCTCTCTCTCTCTCTCTCTCTCTCTCTAATTGTCCCCACGACCCATAACTTCTCTTTGTTTACAGACTCACTCACTCACTCACTCGCTCACTTACTCACTCACTCACTCACTCACTCTACTTATACTCATCATTATCTTTCTTTCTAACCATTCCTCTGTCAAGCTCCGGGAAATACAAAGATTGCTAATAAAAGTTCTCTCTCTCTCTCTCTCTCTCTCTCTCTCTCGTTCCCACACTCCGGCCCGCACAAAGACCAACAGTAATGCGGAAAAGACCTGAACTGCCATCTTTTTATCCACGAACGCAATGGAAAAACTTTGTCATAAGGAGGAACACAATCGCAGGAACCGTAAGAGCATTCAAGACTTCGCACTGGGGAGTTTAATCAGGGCAGGAAAATAAATAAATAAATAGATGAATAATGCAGGAAGAATAGAGAAGGTCATGATAATAAGTGGAATGAGACAACAACTGTGACCTCTTTTGTTATTGTTATTATTAGTGAGTCTTCTTGTTATTGTTATTTTGTTGTTGTTGTTGTTGTGATCCAGTTCTGCTTTTTCTCTTCTTCCTTTTCGTCATTTTTCGTCTTTATTTTCTTCTTATGTTTATTGTGATTACTACTACTACTACTTCTACTACTACTACTACTACTACTACTACTACTACTACTACTATAGCTACTACTCGTCCTGTCCTCTTTGTCCTTCTCCTTCTTCTTCTTCTTCTTCTTCTTCCTCTTTTTCTTCTTCTTCTTCATCTTTTTCGTCGTCGTCCTCGTCCTCCTCCTTCTCCTCCTTTGCTTCTTCTTCTTCTTCTTCTTCCTCTTCCTCTTCTTTTTCTTCTTCTTTTTCTTCTTCTTCATCTTCTTTTTCGTCGTCCTCCTCATCCTCGTCCTCGTCCTCCTCCTCCTCCCCCTCCTACTACTACTACAACAACGACTACAACAACAACTACTACTACTACTACTACTACTACTACTACTACTACTACTACTACTACTACTGTTATTGTTATTGTTTTCCCCGTGTCCCCGAGCAAGGGCAGCGCCGAGGCCTCCACAAAGGGCCGAGCCGAAGTGTGGCTCGCCGAATGGTCCCGGAAGGGCGCCATTAGTGTGTGTCCGCTCACAGGGAATTACTGTATCCGGTCCCTCAGGTGACTCTCTCTCTCTCTCTCTCTCTCTCTCTCTCTCTCTCTTCGTATATGTTTGTCTGTGTCATTGCTTGTTTTGATAGATAGATGGATAGATAAAGAGAGAGAGAGAGAGCGAGAGCGAGAGCGAGAGAGAGAGAGAGAGAGAGAGAGAGAGAGAGAGAAAGAGAGAGAGTTTTTGCACTTCCTCTTATCGTCCTTCTATTTCCTTCCTTCCTCCATTTTCTTCTGTATCACGAGTTGCTCATTTTTTTATCATATTATCTTTATTATTTATTTATTTATTATTCCTACTACTACTACTACTACTACTACTACTACTACTACTACTATCATAACCTTCCATCTACCTCCACCGTCTGTCCTTCATTCTTCACTTTCCCTCTCCGTTCCCTCCCTCCTCTTATCTCCTCCACCTGCACCTCCACTTCCTCCTCCACCTCCTCCTCCCCTCCTACGCCTCTACTCCCTTCTCTCACCCCTCCTCCACCTCCCTCCAGCGCCTGCATGATGGATTGCTTCTTATGACCGCGTTGAAATTTCTCCGCTCATTATTTTCAACCTGGCTATCCCTGGTGACCTAATGCTTGTACTGCTAATGCTGCTTGTTGTATCCACACAGTAGTAGTAGTGGTAGAAGTAGTAGTAATAGTAGTAGTAGTAGTAGTAGTAGTAGTAGTAGTAGTAGTAGTAGTAGTAGTAGTAGTAGTAGAATGAGGAGGAGAAGGGAGGGACGAATTAAAGTAATAAGCAAAGAAATTTCAACGCTGTCGTAAGTAGTAATCCATCATGCAAGGCGGGGACGAAGCGGTAAGGAGCTAATAATACTAATACTTATTATTCTCTCTCTCTCTCTCTCTCTCTCTCTCTCTCTCTCTCTCTCTCTCTCCGTCCTTGCCTTCTCTCCTTCCCTCCTCCCTTCCTCCCTGT
>NC_066561.1:9583215-9590715 GCF_024679095.1 Eriocheir sinensis | reverse complement strand
CTTCGTCTTGGGGGTGATGACAGAGGTGGGGGAGCCTTGAGGGGCCGAGGTGGGCGTCTGGAGGTCGTTGGGGGGAGTCTGGAGGTCAGGGAGGGAGAGAGGGGCGGAAGGGACGAAGGGAAGGAGAAGGGTGTTCGTGGAGTTGAATTAGTGGCGATCGACATGAGGAGGATGTGGAGGTGGAGGTGGAGGAGGAGGAAGAGAAGGAGGAGGAAAGAAGGGAAAACGAGGATGTGGTTGAGGAACTGAAGGAGGAGGAAGAGTGAAGGAGAACGAGGATGTGGTTTAGGAAAAGAAGGAGGAGGAGGAAAGGAGGAAGAAGGAAGGAGGAAGAGGAAGGGAGGGCGAGGATGTGATTGAAAGAAGGAGGAGGAGCAGGAGGAGGAGGAGGAGGAGTAAGGAATAAGCATGTGTTTGAGGAGAAGAAAGAAAAGGAGGAAAAAGAAGAAAAGGAAGAGGAAAAAGAGTAAGTAGGATTTGGTTTAGGAAAAGAAGGAGGAGGAAAGGAGGAAGAAGGAAGGAGGAAGAGGATGTGATTGAAAGGAGAAGGAGGAAGAGAAGGAGTAAGGAAGGAGGAGCATGTAGTTGAGGAGAAGAAAGAAAAGGAGGAAAAAGAAGAAGAGGAAGAGGAAAAAGAGTAAGTGACTGGAACCACTACCACCACTACCATCATCACCACCACTGCCACCACCACCACCACCACTACCACCACCACCACTACCACCACGAAGAGGAGAGGAAACGACGCACAAGAAAGAAATAATTAAGAGAAAATACAAGATTGGAGGAGGTCGAAGTGGGTAAGGGATTACTTGAGGAGGAGGAGGAGGAGGAGGAGGAGGAGGAAGAAGAAGAGGAGGAGGAGGAAGAGGAGGAGGAAGAGGTAAAAGAGTAAGAGGAAGCAGACAATGACATGACAAAGAAGAGCGAGGAAGAGGAAGAAAAAAAAAGAGGAGGAAGAAGAGAGAAAAAAAAGAGGAAATACGGAGTGAGAAAATAATATTATAAAGCGTTAACCAGATCTCTCTCTCTCTCTCTCTCTCTCTCTCTCTCTCTCTCTGGGTATAGGTAGGTCACATTTCCTCACGAACACCTGACAATACACGTACCGGACAGGAAATCACGTCTCTTCCCCTCTCTCTCTCTCTCTCTCTCTCTCTTAACCACACACACAAAAAAAACTTATATTCGATCCTACTCAGAAAGGAAGCGAAGGAAAAGGAGGAGGAAGAAGAAGAAGAGGAAGAGGAGGAAGAAGAAGAAGAGGAGGAGGAGAAAAAGGAGAAGGCCTACTGTTAACTTTTGATCCGGATGTGCGTAGTGTGCGTGTGTGTGCGTGTGTGTGTGTGTGTGTGTGTGTGTGTGTGTGTGTGTGTGTGTGTGTGTGTGTGAGCTTAAAAATCATTATTTCCACATTAGTTTCCTTCCAGTCATCTATTAATTACTTTGAATATATCTCTTAATTCTTCTTCTCCTCCTCCTCCTCCTCCTCCTCCTCTTCCTCCTCCTCCTCCCTCTTCCTCCTTCCCCTTAAACTTTCCTCCTTTGACTACATTGCCGCCACTCCCCTACTCTTCCTCTTCCCCTCCTCCTCCTCCTCCTCCTCCTCCCCCATCACGTGACCCAGCCAGGTGGTCTCAGGTCAGCGGTCAGGTCGAGGTCAAATCTGAGAAGGGAGGGAGGGGAGGAGGAAGGGGGAGAGGGTGGAAATGCCGCTCCTCCCTCACCTTATTTTAGGCCAGGTGCTGTAGGAAAGAGGAAAGGGAGGGAGAAGGGAGGAAAGGAGGAAAAGAAGGAGGGATAGGGAGAGGGAATGGAACGGAAGAGACAGGAAGGAAGGGAAGAAACGGAAGGATAGGGAGAGAGGAAAGGAGAGGAGTGAAGGGAAAGGAGATAAGGAGAAGAGATAATTGCAGAAAGAGGAAGAAAAGAAGGCTATAAGGGAGAAGAAGGGAGGGTGGAAGAGGATACGACAAACGAAGGAGGGAGAGTAGGAAAACAGAGAAGAGACATCCTTGAAGGTTCCTATCGTATTGGCACCCAACACATGACTGCCAAGCCTGTTCCACTCACCCATCACTCTATTCGTATGTTATTTCCTCGTTATATCCTTACTGAATCTGAATTAAGCCTGAACCTATAAGAGACATCCTTGAATCTAACTTATTCTTGAAGGTTTCTATCGTATTGGCACCCAACACATGACTGCCAAGCCTATTCCACTCACCCATCAATCTATTCGTATGCTATTTCTTCATTATATCCTTACTGAATATGAATTAAACTTGAACCTATTACTGTGTGTCCTACCCTGATCTTTTATAACCGGAACCTTTATCAACCTCACCCTTCCGTTCCCTCTCTCAACCCTTCCTTCCATTCCTCCTCCCTATCCTATCCTCTCATTCTCTTCCTCCTTTCTTCCCTTCTCTCGTCCTCTTCCTCCTCTCTCCTTCACCGAGTCCTTCATCTGTTTATAAGCTTCATTCAAGTCTCCACGCACCCTTTGCCTTATAGAGAATGCATATTTAGACTTAGAATCCAACCCCTTATATGTCAAGTTTCTGAGGCCATTAATGATTTTAGTATCTTTTCTGCATAGGTTCCAAAACGGTGATATACGGAAGGAGAAGTAGAGAAATTTTTTAGAAAGGAAAAATATACCAGGAAAAGAAATATGAAAAGTGGAGGAGGGGAAAGATGAAGAAAGAAAGAAATAGCGAAGAGGGAAAATAGAACAGACAATGAAAGGAGGAAGAGGAAGATGGAGATGAAGAAGGAAAGAAACTGAAAAAAAAGGAAAAATCAGAACAGGGAAATAAATAAATAAAAAGAGGAGGAAGATGAAGATGGAGATGAAGAAGGAAAGAAAAAAGGAAAAAAAAGGAAAAATCAGAACAGGCAAATAAATAAATAGAGGAGGAAGAGAAGATGGAGATAAAGAAGGAAAGAAACAGTGAAAAAAAGGGAAAAGGGAAAACAGGAGAAGGAGGAAAAAGGAGGAGAAGGAAAAAAATGAAAATGAAAACAAAACAGGAAAATAAATAAATGAAAGTGGAGGACAAGAGCAGGTGGAGATGACTGTTGGCGAAGGGAGGAGAAAGGGAGGGAGGAAAGGTGTGGAAAGAAGGGAGGGATAATGGAGGAGGGAGGGAGAAGGGAGCTTAGCAGACAAGGGAGGTGGCGGAGGGCGATTAACGTGGTGTGTGTTGGTGGGTGGTGGTGCTGTGGTTGTGGTTGTAGTAGTAGTGGTGGTGGTGGTGGTGGTGATAATAGTAGTAGTAGTAGTAGTAGTAGTAGTAGTAGTAGTAGTAGTAGTAGCGATAACAATAATAATAATAATAATAATAATAATAATAATAATAATAATAATCATGTTAATAATAAAAACAAAAACAATTAGGACCTATGAACAACACACACACACACACACACACACACACACACACACACACACACACACACACACACACACTCACACACACACACACGGCTACCTTGACCTGACAACTGGCTGAGGGTTGAGGGAGGGAGGGAGAGAAAGGGTGTGGAGAGAAGGGAGGGAAGGAGGGAAAGGGAGGCATAGAGACACTTGGGGATTAACAAAGGGATTAGAACCATTACCTCCCCCTTTCCTCCCTCCCTCCCTCCCTCTCGCCTTTCTTTTCCTCTTCTCCCTTCTTAACCCTTTCTCCCCCTTCTTCCTTCTTCATTTGCTTCCATTTTCCTTCTCTCCCTTTCTCTTCCTTTCTTCCTCCCTCTCGTCTTTCGCTTCCTCTCCTCCCTTCCTAACCGTTTTTCTCTCCCTTCTTCCTTCTCCTTCATTTCCTTCTCTCCCTTTCTTTCTCCCTCTCCTCCCTTCCTAACCGTTTTTCTCTCCCTTCTTCCTTCTCCTTCATTTCCCTCTAGTTTCCTTCTCTCCCTTTCTCTTCCTTCCTCCCTCCCTCTCGCCTTTCACTTCCTCCTCCCTCCCTTCCTAACCGTTTTCTCTCCATCATCATCATTATCTTTCTCTCCCTTCCTCCTCTTCCTTTCCTTTCTCTCCCTTCATTTCCTTCCTTCTTCTTCTCCTCCTCCTCCTCCTTGCCTTTCCCTTCACCTCCTCTCCTCTTCCTTCCTTTCCTCCGTCTTTTCCTCCACCCTTCCTTCCTTCCCTCCGTCTTTTCCTCCACCCTTCCTTCCTTCCCTTCGTCTTTTCCTCCACCCTTCCTTCCTTCCCTCCGTCTTTCCTCCACCCTTTCCTCCTTCCATCCGTCTTTTCCTCCTCTTCCTTCTTCCCTTCTTTCCTACACCCTTCCATCCTTCCCTCCGTCTTTTCCTCCACCCTTCCTTCCTTCCCTCCGTCTTTTCCTCCACCCTTCCTTCCTTCCCTCCGTCTTTTCCTCCACCCTTCCTTCCTTCCCTCCGTCTTTTCCTCCACCCTTCCTTCCTTCCCTCCGTCTTTCCTCCACCCTTTCCTCCTTCCCTCCGTCTTTTCCTCCACCCTTTCTTCCTTCCCTCCGTCTTTCCTCCACCCTTTCCTCCTTCCTCGGGTTCCCACAGCGGACGGAAGTAAGTGTGGCTTGGCCGGGGTAAACAGTGTCTTGAGCAGTGTTGCCAAGGCCGCGATTTTCCCGTCCACTCATGTTATTTCTGAAGAGGTTTCGCGGGAAGGGTTTGAAGGTTACGATTGCGAGATTTTTGTGCGATTGCGAGATTTTTGAAGCTGGAAAGTCATAAAAAAGTAGAAATAGGGAAATGGAAGGGAATGAAAGAGTTAAAATATTGGTAAACTCTTGCATTAGGAAGTTGGACAGCGCGATTTTGCTGTCCACTTATGTTATTTCTGAAGAGGTTTCGCGGGAAGGGTTTGAAGGTTGCGATTGCGAGATTTTTGTGCGATTGCGAGATTTTTGAAGCTGGAAAGTCATAAAAAAGTAGAAATAGGGAAATGGGAAGGGAATGAAAGAGTTAAAATATTGGTAAACTCTTGCAGTAGGAAGTTGGACAGCGCGATTTTGCTGTCCACTTATGTTATTTCTGAAGAGGTTTCGCGGGAAGTGTTTGAAGGTTACGATTGTAAGACTTTTGAAGCTGGAAAGTCATAAAAAAGTAGAAATAGGGAAAAGGGAAGGGAATGAAAGAGTTTAAATATTGGTTAACTCTTTCATTAGGAAGTTGGACAGCAGAGGGAGATTATTATGCAGCGAGAACACATATTAACGTTGTTTTCGCGTGGGAGGGGGAAAGAGGACATTCACTAAAAGGGAGACTAATACACAGCTTACCAATGAGAGAGTGAGGATACATGTTAACCCTTGCATTAGGAAACTGGACAACACTGAGGATGAACTTAGGTAAGATTATTGTGCAGCGAGAACACATATTAACGTTGTATTTGCGTGAGAGGAGGAAAGAGGACATTCACTAATATAGAGTTTTCCAATGAGAGAGTGAGGATACATGTTAACTCTTGCAATAGGAATCTGGACAACACTAGGACGAGCCGAGGTGAGTTATATGAGCAGCGAAAACACACAGATTCAACCCGTTTTCGCGTGGGGACTGTCTTGGGCTATTTTTTAAGGGGTGTTCCGCGGGAAACTCCAACAATGACTTGGCAACTCTGTCCGCGCTCCTGAAATTTCCCGACTTAGGACGAACAATACCTGATATCTCACCCTTGTTCTGTGCTTCCTGGGAATGACAAAGGCTTGGGAAGGGAAACATGGACCGGGGAAGGGGGGGGAGAGAGAGAGAGAGAGAGAGAGAGAGAGAGAGAGAGAGAGAGAGAGGGGGGGGGGGGGAAGTTACGTATGTATTCTATTAGTTATTTCAATTATCATTATTATTATTTTTATTATTATTATTACTGTGTGTTTGTGTGTGTGTGTGTGTGTGTGTGTGTGTGTGTGTGTGTGTGTGTGTGTGTGTGTGTGTGTGTGTGTGTCCTTTTGTTTCTGTCTGTCACTCATTTCCTCATCTTTCCCTCCACTTCCGGTATTCTAACTCTTCCTCCTCCTCCTCCACCAATGACGGTCGTCTTGTTGTGGTCTGCAAACAGGAGGAGGAAGACGGGAAGGAGGTGGAGGAGGAGGAAATGGCAAAGGAAGAAGAGGAGGTGGTGAAGGAAGACGAGAACAGTAGCTCACCTCTTCCTTCTCTTTCCTCTTCCCTCCTCCTCCTCCTCCTCCCCCGTGGCCGCCATACTGCGTCGTTGCAGAGCATTAGCCTCCTGGCCATGACCCCGGGCGACCCCTGTGGTCCCGCCGCCAACACGTGGTCAAACACCCCGCCGCCGCCCCCTGCCCCCCCCGCCTCCCCTGGGAAAAAAAGCTCTACCCCTTATACGCCCCACTCCCCCTTACCTCCCCTTAGCTCCTCCCTTTCGACCCCTTTACCTCCTTCCCTCACTCCCCTTACCTCCCCTTAAACCCTTCCCTTCACTCCCCTTAAACCCTTCCCTTTACTGCCCTTAAACCATTCCCTTTACTCCCCTTAAACCCTTCCCTTCACTCCCCTTAAACCCTTCCCTTCACTCCCCTTACCTCCCCTTAAACCCTTCCCTTAACTCCCCTTACCTCCCCTTAAACCCTTCCCTTTACTCCCCTTAAACCCTTCCCTTCACTCCCCTTACCTCCCCTTAAACCCTTCCCTTTACTCCCCTTAAACCCTTCCCTCTACTCCCCTTACCTCCTCCCTTCACTCCCCTTAACCCTTCCCTTCACTCCCCTTACCTCCCCTTTGCTCCCCTTAAACCCTTCCCTCTACTCCCCTTACCTCCTCCCTTTACTCCCCTTAACCCTTCCCTTCACTCCCCTTACCTCCCCTTGGCTTCCCTTAGCAATAATAGTCAACCTCAGAATAGTCCTCGTAAGCGTTTTGTCTTCACCTTTCTGTCTCTTTAAAACCCATTATCTTCTCTACTCCTGCCTACTTTTTTCCTGATCCAATTATTTATTTCCCTTTCAAACCACAAATTTGTCTCATCTCGTTCACGTCAATATCCTTCAGTTTTGTCATTTTACCTATTTTTTTAACTTTTTCTTTACTCCATCTTACTTTTTTTTCCATTCTCTTCTCTCTCCTGATCTATTTACGTTATTTCCATCAAACATTAACTAGCTTACTCACTCGTATCAATCTAAGTTTCCAGTAATATACCATTTTTCAGCTTTTTGGCCTCATCTTCCATATCTTTGTCCCTTCCCTCTTTCTTATTTACGCTCTTCTGAATCAATTACCTTTTTTTCCTCTTTTCAAGGAACATTTCCCCACAACGTCCATCGTAAAACTCTTCCTCGGCAGTTTCCCTCTCCTGTTTAAGTCCGCCACATTGTGGTTTCCGTCGCTATCTTTTATCGCTACTTACATGTAAACTGCTCTTCTGAATCTGCTAACTGCATGCTACCACCCCTCCTGCGGCCGCACTGCAAAAGACTTTCTAAAACTTAAGCTGTCCAATTTCCAAATGCAAGAGTACACAGCAACATCTTCAATCTTTCACCAATTTCACCTGTA
>NC_066561.1:9573215-9578215 GCF_024679095.1 Eriocheir sinensis | reverse complement strand
CGTATACACCAAACATAACCGTTACGAAGGGAACATATCGGTCCTTCCATATTGTGTCTCTTCGCTGAGATAATAATAAGTGTGGAAATAAGAGTAAAATTGGACATGAGAGATTTCCGGAGAACTCTTGCATTGTGTTGTGGGATGAAAATTCACATTGACGCTTCTCAGGCAGAGTTACGCAGGAAGGGATCTACGCTTTCTTTTTTCGGTTAGTCTTTGCTGATATAAAAATGAAGCTTGCAAATACTCGACAAATGGAGATGAGAGCTTCCCAGGGACGGCACTCTTGCATTATATTGTGGGAGGAATATGCACGTTCAAGCTTATTAGGCACAGCTCTTCTTATATGATGGTTCTTAGTGATCAAAATGAGCTTGCAAATAGAGAAAAACGGGAGATGAGAGATTCCCAAGTACGGCATTCTTGCATTATATTGTGGGAGGAATATGCAGGTTCAAGCTTATTATGCAAAGCTTTCCTTATATGATGCTTCTTAGTGATCAAAAGAAGCTTGGATAGAGAATAACAGGTCATGAGAGATTCCCAGGGACGGCACTCTTGCATTATATTGTGGGTATAGAGTGCACGGTGAAGCTAATCAGGCAACAGTATGAAGAGGATGATTTACTCCTTCGTTATTCGGTTCTTTGCTAATATATATAAAAAAAACCCAGCGCGCAAATAGAGGAAAACGGGAGATGAGAGATTCCCAGGCATTCACTCTTGCATTATATTGTGGGAGGAGAGTGCACGGTCATGTAAATTAGGCAACAGTAAGGAGATGATTTACTCTATTTTTATTTGGTTCTTTGCTAATATATAAAAAAAGGAGCGAAAACGGGAGATGAGAGATTCCCAGGCATTCACTCTTGCATTATATTGTGGGAGGAGAGTGCACGGTCAAGCAAATTAAGCAACAGTAGGAAGGAGATGATTTATTCTATTTTTATTTGGTTCTTTGCTAATATATAAAAAAAGGAGCGAAAACGGGAGATGAGAGATTCCCAGGCACACACTCTTGCATTATATTGTGGGAGGGGAGCGCACCTTCACGCTCCCCGGGCAGGGCGATCAAGGGGGTGATTTGCTGCCCCTCAACTGGCTGCCTCTTCCTGGCCGGGCCCATAACTCTGCATCTCATTGGCTCACACAATTACCGGTTTCCTCCTTTTTCTATTGGCTGGACATCCTGTTGGCTCACACTAGGAGGAGGAGGAGGAGGAAGAGGAGGAGGAGGGAGGTAGGTGGATACCCTCCTCTTCCTCGTCATCATTACATACGCGAATATAATGACGTGAGAAGAAAACAAAAGGGAAACAGGAGAGGAAGGAAGAGGAGGAGGAGGAGGGGTGAGAAACGAGAGCAGGCCGGGCACTGTGTAAGCAAGAAGCACAACAAGCAGGTCACGTGATTGGCTGCCGGATGTAAACAAGACAGGTGATTGGCTGCTGGACCTGCCCGCATGCACCACGTGTCCTCCTCCTCCTCCTTCTACTACTACTACTACTACTACTACTACTACTACTACTACTACTACGAACAGCACTACTACTATCACCACCACTACTACTATTTCTACTACCATATTACTATTACTACTACTACTACTACAAACATATCACTACTACTATCACCACGACTGTTACTACTGCTACTACTATTTCTACTACTACTACTACTACTACTACTAATACTACTATCGATTCTGCTCCGGCTAGTGTATTTCTTTTCCTCAATGTTTCTCTTCCTCCTTCGAGTTTTGTGTTTCTTTTCCTCCTCCTCCTCCTCCTCCTCCTCCACGACAATTACATTACGCTGTGAATAACGTAATCGGCATCGAAAGAGCGTAATTACTTGGGGTATCCGGCGGAAATGATAAGGTAAAGAGAGGGGCCAGGGGGGAGGGGAGGAGGGGAGGGGAGGAGGTCAGTGTAGCGGAGGAGGAGGAGGAGGAGGAGGAAGAGGAGGAGAGGGTAGAAAGGGGGGCGAAAAACATAAGGCGACAATGCTACCACTACCTCCTCCTCCTCCTCCTCCTCCTCCTCTTCTTCTTCCTCCTCTCCGTATCTTTGGGTCACTGATGCGCCAGACGAAAGGATTAAAAACTGGACAATATTTTTTCTTTCCTTTTTATAGTTAAGGAAGCAACTCAAGGGAAAAAACAACAATAACAACAAAAAGGAATAAAAAAGACCCACTAGAAGCTGCTCCAATAAAAGAAAACAGTAGGAAAAGAAAGGAAAATGAAAAGAAAATGAAAAATGAAACTGTAGATGAAAACTAGTTAAAGGTTATGGGTTCTGTATCGTCTCCACTTGTTCTTCTTTTCCTTCCCAGATGTTAACTATATTTAAGGGCCTTGGACGAGAGGATTAAAAGATGACCAAAAGAAAGGAAACCATAGATGAAAGAGGTTTGAATGTTATGTTATGTGTTCTGTATATCGCCTAGATCTGTTCTTCTCTCCCTCCCAGATGCTACTGATATACGAGGGCCTTGGACGAGAGGATTAAAAGATGATCAAATGAAAGGAAACTATAAATAAAAGAGGCTAGAATGTTAGGTTGTGTGTTCTGTATATCGTCTACATGGGTTCTTCTCTCCCTTTCAGATGCTAATTATATACGAGGGCCTTGGACGAGAGGATTAGAAGATGATCGTAAGAAAGGAAACTATAGATTAAAAAGGTTAGAATGTTAGGTTGTGTGTTCTGTATATCGTCTTCAGATGCAAATTATATATACGAGGGTCTTGGACGAGAGGATTAGAAGATGATCGTAAGAAAGGAAACTATAGATTAAAAAAGTTAGAATGTTAGGTTGTGTGTTCTGTATATCGTCTACATGGGTTCTTCTTTCCCTTTCAGATGCTAATTATATATACGAGGGTCCTGGACGAGAGGATTAGAAGATGATCGTATGAAAGGAAACTAAAGAAGAAAAAGGTTTGCAGGTTATGTGTTCTATTCTGTCTGTCAACTATTTTTCCTCTTCCAGATGCTAACTATATATGAGGACCTTGGACGAGAGGATTAGAAGATGATCGTAAGAAAGGAAACGATAGATTAAAAAGGTTTGCAGGTTATGTGTTCTATTCTGTTTCTGTTAACTCTTCTTCCCCTCCCAGATGCTAACTATATATGAGGACCTTGGACGAGAGGATTAGAAGATGATCGTAAGAAAGGAAACTACAGATTAAAAAGGTTTGCAGGTTATGTGTTCTATTCTGTCTGTCAACTCTTTTTCCCCTTCCAAATGCAAACTATATATGAGGACCTTGGAGGAGAGGATTAGAAGATGATCAAAAGAAAGGAAACGATAGATTAAAAAGGTTTGAAGGTTATGTGTTCTATTCTGTCTCTTGTTAACTCTTTTTCCTCTTCCAGATGCAAACTATATACGAGGGCATTGAGAGCTTCTGCGTGGAATATATAACTATGTATGTAAGCCCCTCATGTGTCTCGCCTGTATCCCATTCCTACCCTGTCCCGTTTCCTAATGCAAGAGTTAACCAGCTTTGTCGTTTTTCATCCCTTCGAGACTAGCAAATTCTGGTACAGTCTTCCTTTTGTGGGCATTTTCTCCTTTTTACAACTAACTTTATTTATTTATTTTTGCATCACAGTCACGTCTCTCTCTCTCTCTCTCTCTCTCTCTCTCTCTCTCTCTCTCTCTCTCTCTCTCTCTCTCTCTCTCTCTCTCTCTCTCTCTCTCTCTCTCGTGACTGGCATACAAGCCCGACCAGAATCTATCAACATGCTTATTTATATTTTCCTTCTCTGTTCCTGTTACTATTTTTTCCTCCTTCTCTTCTGCTTTCGTCTTGGCCTTTCCTTCTATTCCTCCTTTCTGTGTTATAATCTATCTATCTATTCTCTTTCCCTTACTCATACGCCTTTTTTTTTACATATTTTCATCTTATTCCATTTTTGTGTCATGATCAACTGTCTTATTTATCCTTCCTATGGTCTAATCAATCTATTTAGTCTTTTCCTATCCCTTTTATTTCCTCCTTTACCTTTCTGTGCTGTAATCTAGTATCTCATCCGTTCTTCCTATGTTCTATCTGATCAAGCCTCATTCTCCTCTCCTCCTCCTCCTCCTCCGCTTCTCTCATCTCATTCAACCTCCCTGTGTTCTGAAATCAACCCCCTTTCGTCTCCTCATCCACTTTTTCTCACCTCATTCAATCTCTCTCTCTCTCTCTCTCTCTCTCTCTCTCTCTCTCTCTCTCTCTCTCTCTCTCTCTCTCTCTCTCTCTCTCTCTCTCTCTCCTCATCTCATTCAACCTTCCCATTCTCTCTCATTCTCATCCTTTCCTCATCTGATTCAATCTTTCTAATCTATTCATTTTCTCTCCTTCCTTAAACAGTTTGTCTTTCTAATCTTCCCATTCTCTCCTCCTTTATCCAGTTTGTCTTCCTAATCTTTCCATTCAATCTACTGCTTCCCCTTTCCTCATCTTATTCAACCTTTATAATCTACTCATTCTCCTCCTCCTCCTCCTCCTCCTCTTGACCAAAACAAAGTCGGGCTCTCGCTAATACGCGTTTTTCTCCCACATTTTATACTCGTGTGACCGGATACGGGGCGTCTTGGGGCCACGTGGGGGGGGGGGGGGGGGGCGCGGGCGGGAGGAAGAGGGAGAGAGAGGAAAGGAAGAGGGAGGGAGGAAAGAGGAAGGGGTAATGTCTCAAACCTCCTTCCTCTTTTACTTTCCTTTCCCTGAGGCGAATTTCCACATTGGAGTGCGTTCGTGTGTGTGTGTGTGTGTGTGTGTGTGTGTGTGTGTGTGTGTCGTCGTGTGGGAGGGCTGAGGGTATGGTTACATTATCCGATACTCTCTCTCTCTCTCTCTCTCTCTCTCTCTCTCTCTCTCTCTCTCTCTCTCTCTCTCTCTCTCTCTCTCTCTCTCTCATCTATTGTGTCTATCTCTATTTATCTATTTTTATCCATCTATATATTCATCTAATTGTTTGCGAGTGCTGATAAAAAATA
>NC_066561.1:9525715-9568215 GCF_024679095.1 Eriocheir sinensis | reverse complement strand
CCTCCTCCTTCCTTCACTATCTTTTCTCTTTCTCTCTATTCACTTTCTTTTCTTCCTCATTTTCATCTTTTTCTTTTTAATTTTCTTTTTCTTCTTCATCTCTTCTTCTTCCTCCTCCTCCTCCTCCTCCTCTTCATTTAAAAGGCGTGAATCTATTTTATGATGTTCAGGTTTTATAAAAGATTCTGGAAATTAAACGAAAAATTGGCACGATTTTCAATTTAAATTTTTGGCCTTATTTTTTCCTCCTTCCTCCTCCTCTTTTTCCTCTTTTCCTCCGTTTTGTTCACCTCTTCTTTTTATTTTTTCTTATCTCCCCTCGCTTACTTACGGCCAACTCTTCTTCTTTTTTTTCCTCCACCTCCTCCTCCTCCTCTTCCTTTTCCTCCATTTTCCTCTTCTCTCCTCTTCTTTTTACTTTTTTTTTGTCCTCCCTCACTCCTACTGGCAACCGCTTCTTCTTCTTCTTCTCCTCCTCCTCCTCCTCCTCTTCTTCCTCCTCCTCCTCCTCCTCGTTGACGACTCTTTGTTTTGCGAGTGAGTCTTTGTGAAGGTGTGAATGTAATTGTTTCTCTCTCTCTCTCTCTCTCTCTCTCTCTCTCTCTCTCTCTCTCTCTCTCTCTCTCTCTCTCTCTCTCTCTCTCTCTCTCTTGCACATATATAGGTACAGTTACTCTGCATTTTCTTTCCTTTCTTTCTCTCTCTCTCTCTCTCTCTCTCTCTCTCTCTCTCTCTCTCTCTCTCTCTCTCTCTCTCTCTCTCTCTCTCTCTCTCTCTCTCTCTCTCTCTCTCTCTCTCTTTCTTCTCTCTCTTATTTGTTTATGTTATGCCAATTCTTCTTATTTGTCTTCTTTAAACTAATCTATTTTTCTTTCCTTATATTTTTCTAGTTATTTCTTTTTATTAACTTCTATGCTCGTCTTTTTGGTGCTTTTCTTATTCCAATTTATAACTAACTGATCTATTCTTCTTTCCATATTTTTCTATTTAATTCTTTTTCTGCTTTTTTCTACTTTTTTCTTCTTTTTGTCTTCTTTTTCTGCTTTTTGTCTTTTTAATTCTGCTTTTTCTGCTTTTATCTTCTTTTTCTTCTTTTTTTCATCTTTAATTCTTCTTTTTCTGCCTTGTTCTTCTTTTTGTCTTCTTTAATTCTTCTTTTTCTGCTATTTTCTGCTTTTTCGTTTCCTGTGTTTTCTTTTCCTCCTTAATCTGATCTTTCTTTTCCTGTTCTCTTTTACTGCTTTCGCTATTTTTGTTTTCCTTGCTGTTCTTCATTATTATTATTATTATCATTCGTTTCCTCATTCTTTCCTTATTCCTTTTTTTGCATTCTTATTCTTATTTTTTTTCTCTTGTTCATTTTTCCTGTTTTCTCGAGGTTGTTGTTGTTGTTGGTGGTGGTGGTGGTGGTGTTGCTATTGTTGTTGTTGTTGTTCTTGTTGTTCCCTGAGTGACTTCGTAATGTTGACAAGAGTTGAACGAAGTACTTTCACGTCTCTTATTTTTATTACGCTGTGGCTGTCACGCCGCATCATGGCTACACACACACACACACACACACACACACACACAGAGGGATGGGAAAAAGTGGAGTTCTGCAGGAGGAGAAGGAGGAGGGGGGAGAGGGGGAGGAAGAGGAGGAGGAGGAGGATGCCTACACACACACACACACACACACACACACGGCAGAACATGTGTACGCACGCGTGGTGAGTCACCAACGTGTAGTGATGAATGCGAGTGACGTCACGAGGAGGAGGAGGAGGAGGAGGAGGGGAGTCACGGAGATAAGCCAATGGATTACTTTCTCTTCCACAAAGGCGAGAGAGAGAGAGTTCTACTTAAATTATTATTATTATTATTATTATTATTATTATTATTATTATTATTATCAGTATTATTTGCCCTTTGTTTCTTCATTCAATAACACCACAGGAGGCATCTGGTCAAGCTCATCATAAGCACTTAATATTCCCTGCTTCTCCCCGTCCTTTGTGTTCCTCCTCCTCCTCCTCTTTTTCCTTCTTTTTCATTGGGTAGTTTTTCCTTTTCCTCCTCTCTCCTTTTTGCATGTTTCCTCCACTCTTCTCTAGTCCTTCCCTCCTTTCTTCAACTACTTTTTCCTCTCTCTCTCTCTCTCTCTCTCTCTCTCTCTCTCTCTCTCTCTCTCTCTCTCTCTCTCTCTCTCTCTCTCTCTCTCTCTCTCTCTCCCCTCTTTTTGTACCTTTCCTCCACTCCTGTCCTGTCCTTTCTCTCCTTTCTTCCTCTTTTTTCCTCTTCATTGTTCAGTTTTTATCCTTTTTTTTGTCCTCACTCGACTGCAACACTTTCCTTTGTTAGTTTTTTCCTCTCTTCTTGCTTCTTATCTTTCCCTCCCTCTCCCTCTCCCTCTCTCTCTCTCTCTCTTCCCTCATAATGCTCCTCTTCCTCCCTCGCCGCCCATCCCTCATCTTATTAATCTAATGTTCAACTTCCTCGTGTCCGTGTCCCCATCGCCTTCCTCTCCATCCTGTGATCCTCCTGTCCCTTTCCTCGCCCTATTTCCCTCCCCACTTCCCGTCTCTCCCTCCCCCACCCCGTCTCTCTCTCTCTCTCTACTTCCCTTCCTTCTTCTCTCTCCATCCTGTGTTCCTCCTACTCTATTTCCCTTCCTTTCTCGTCCTCCTCCTCTTATTTCTTTCCCTTCTGCCCATTTCCTCCTCCTATTTCCCTCCCCACTTCCCGTCTTTCCCTCCTCTCTCTCTCTCTCTCTCTCTCTCTCTCTCTCTCTCTCTCTCTCTCTCTCTCTCTCTCTCTCTCTCTCTCTCTCTCTCCATCCTGTCTTCCTCCTACTCTGTTTCCCTTCCTTTCTCCTCCTCCTCCTCCTATTTCTTTTCCTTCTGCCCATTTCCTCCTCCTATTTCCCTCCCCACTTCCCGTCCCTCCCTCCCTCCCTCTCTCTGCTTCCTTTCCTCTGCTCGCCTTTTTCTTTCTCTCTCTCCGTTCTGTTTTTCTTTATCTTCCTTCCTCCTCCTCCTCCTCCTTCCTCTGCTTGTCTATTTTCTCTTCCTGTGTTCCTGCTTTTCTCTTCTTCCTCCTCCTCCTCTGACACTTCCCTCCTCCTTTCTATTCACTATTTTTTCCATCTTGTGTTTCTTCTCTCTCTCTCTCTCTCTCTCTCTCTCTCTCTCTCTCTCTCTCTCTCTCTCTCTCTCTCTCTCTCTCTCTCTCTCTCTCTCTCTCTCTCTCTCTCTCAATCTTCTTCTTTTTCCCTCCTCCTCCCTTTTTCTAGTTTTCCTTCTCGTTTCCCAATTCTCTTTTCCTACATTGTTTTCCTTCTATTCCACAATTTTTCAATTTTCCTTCGTCTCTCTCTCTCTCTCTCTCTCTCTCTCTCTGTCTCTCTGTCTCTGTCTCTGTCTCTTTGTCTGTGTGTGTGTGTGTGTGTGTGTGTGTGTGTGTGTGTGTGTGTGTGTTTAGGTGCCCTTCCGCTGTCGAGGTCTCACGCAAGCATAGAACACACACACACACACACACACACACACACACACACACACACACACGCCCCCGGAAGCCCCCCCGCCCCTGAAGTTCGTAAGTTCCTCCTCCTCTTCCTCCTCCTCCTCCTTCTTCCACGAGTCACCTTCACGACCTAAAGTTCATACGCCGTGAAAAAATCCGTCACTTGCCTGTTCTCTCTCCCCTCAGCCATTGTCCATTATATTCCCTTGATCCATATCGCTCCTCGTACCATTCTTTCCTTCCCCTCTCTCTTCTTCACGGCACGGGAGGCGGGCAGAGGCAAGACGCAATGATGTGAACAAGAACGCGGTGCCCCAAAGAAAGACGAAAGAAGAAAAAGACAAAATACACCGTTTAAATTCAGTTCACTTCAAATTTAGTTCAGTGAAAAGAGACGGACACTGTTAAAATTCAGCTCAAACTCTTCATATTAAGTTCACTGTTCAAATTCAGCTCAAACACTTCATATTAAGTTCACTGTTCAAATTCAGCTCAAACACTTCATATTAAGTTCACTGTTCAAATTCAGCTCAAACACTTCATATTAAGTTCACTGTTCAAATTCAGCTCAAACACTACATACTAAGTTCACTGTTCAAATTCACCTCAAACACTTCATATTACTACATTCAAATTCATTCAAACACCTCACTTCAAGTTCTAAGTTCTGTTTTCCACAAAAAAAATGCTTTGTTCACTGTTCACTGTTATTCAACACCTCCTATTAGTTCACTGTTTCACTGTTCAAATTCTTCACAAACACTTCTTCTTTTCACTGTTCTTGATACCTACCAAGTTCAAAATAAGTGTTCACATCAGCTTATTACTTCCATTCTTCCAGACTGTTAAAATTCCGTTATCTTTATTAATGAGACGCTGTTCACATTTAGTTCAGACACTCTTCTAATCTAGTTCAAAATGGGTCTTGATACTCCTCTTAGAATGAGCTTGATGGCCGTGTTGCAAGCTCTTCCCTACTCTATAATGGGTGAGGGGAAACTTAATACATTGGATGCAGCCATTAAACCCGCAAAAGTGGTTCATGGAGAGCTCGTAGAGGAGGGGGTCTGGCTGACATATTGTTGGACTGACAAGAGAATGGTCCAGGTAGGGGTGAAAGTCATAAGAAAGAAGCAAAACAGTGAAGGAAGGCTGTCCCCGAGTTTACCAGTGAAAGGGATGGAGGAATGGAGGCAGTGGTTAACTCTGAAGGCGGGTAGATTAGGGCTGGGATTAAAGCAGAGGGAGGGAGAGTTTGTGATATTAACATGAGTCAAAGAAAGAAGGAACTACAGTGAAATACGGCTGTCTTAGAGTTTACCAGTGAAAGGGAAGAGGGAATGAAGACACTGGTTAACTCTGAAGGTAGGGAGATGAAGGATGTGATTAAGTAGATGGAGGGAGAGTTTGTGATATTAACATTAGTCAAAGAAAGAAGGAACTACAGTGAAATATGGCTGTCTTAGAGTTTACCGGTGAAAGGGATGGAGGAAGAATGAAGACACTGGTTAACTCTTAAAAGTGGGCAGATTAGAGTTGGAAATCTCAAGCACTTTAACCTCCCTTATCAACTACTTACAGAGGGCAAAAGGAGAGCAATCGGGTTCTAACGAGTGTTTTTCGTTGGTTCAGGGTAAAGAAGAAGGGCCAAACTACCACCAGGGTCATAAAACTACCCATGAAAATACCCACAACTCCTACGAAAGCCTTGTTAAATCTATGTACCTGGGCACCGAAGTGTTTGATAATATGCCCCTTGGAATGCGAGTGAGTGGAAAGCCGTGTTGAGAGAGGCCGTGGGAGGGGTGGAAGCATACAGTTAGCAAGTCCCAAGGATCAGTTAGCGTGACAACTGCGCCGTCAGGGGTTGCAGACATTCAAGGAGGGGAGCTGATGAGGCGGAGGGCCCTCTGACTCCACTCTTGCCTCATTTCTCTCTTATCTTCTATTTTCCTCCCATTATTCTCCCTCCTTACGTTACTTTTCTTTTTTTTTCTCTCCCTTCCTCTGGCTTTTACCTCCCTCCCCCTCCCCCCTTAAACTCTACCGGTCCTCAATTTCTCCGATTTTCCGTATTTATATTTTCCTTTTTCTTTCTCTCATCTCTCCCTTTCATCTTTTTTCCTCCCTTCTTTCCTCTGCTTACTCTTTCTTTCCGCAAGTTTTCCCTCTTCTCTCCCCATTTTCCTTCCACTATTTTTCTCTCTCCCTCTCCATTTTTCCTTCCTTCGTTCCTTATCCTTCATTTTCTTATCTTCCCTTCTACTTAAACTCCTCCCTTTCCTCCCCATTTCTCTCCTATCTTCTATTTTCCTCCTATTATTTTTCCCTCCTTTCTTCTTTCCTGTCTCCCCTCCCCTCCCCTCCCACCATTTTCCTTCCTCTTCTTTTCCTCCTCTTTTTCTACCTCTTGTAAATCTCTCATTCTCAAAGCTTTCCCTGTACTTTAACTCCCCACTTCCCTTTCCTCCCCATCTCCCCTCCCCATACCCCCTCCTTCACCTCGTCACCTTGCCACGCCTCACCCCAGTGGCATATAGCACCCCAAACGACCCCAGTGCAACCCCGGATGGAGGTAATGTTAGCGTGGGGAGAGGGGAGACGAGGGGGGAGAAGAGGGGTGAAGGGGGGACGGGGAGAGGGTTGATGACACGGTGATCACGGAGTACTGCTGGTTAACCCCCTTCTCCTCTCCCCTCCCCCCCCCCCTTACCTTCTCTCCCCTTCCTCCCCTCTCTCTCTCTCCCCTTCTCCCCCTCTCACCCACCGTGACTTACCTTTCCTTCGTTCCCTTCTTCCTCCCCTTTGCTCTCTCTCTCTCTCTCTCTCTCTCTCTCTCTCTCTCTCTCTCTCTCTCTCTCTCTCTCGCTTCACACTCCAGTTTCTCTCTGCTCTTTTGCCTTTTAGCTTTCCTTCCTTTTGCTCTCTCTCTCTCTCTCTCTCTCTCTCTCTCTCTCTCTCTCTCTCTCTCTCTCTCTCTCTCTCTCTCTCTCTTCCATCAATTTCTCTCCCATCGTTTCTTTATTTTAGCTTTTTTTCTCTCCCTTTTCTCCTTCCCTCCTCTCCCCTCCTTATTTTCCTCCCTTCTTCCTTCCTCTCCCTCTCCTTCTCCCCCTTTTTTTAGCCTTTCCTCCCTTCTCATTTAGCCGGTGACATCTTTTCCTTTCTTTCCTATCTCCCCTCTTCCTTCTCCCCTCGCCTACTGCTCTTCTCTCCTTCCTCCCCTTTTAACCTCCCCTCAGAGCCTATCTATCTCCCCTTCGAGTTACTCCTCCCCTTCCTTCCCAGTTAACCTCCCCTTACCTTCTTCTTCTCTCCCTTTCCCTTCTCCCCTTCTCATTCCTCTTTCTAGTCCCTTCTTCACTTCCCTTTTAACCTCCCCTTTCCTTCTTCTTCTCCCCTCCCCTCCCCTTCTACCCTTCTCCCTCCTCTTTTCTAGTCTCTCCTCTCTTCCCTTTTACCTTCCCTCTCATTACCCTCCTACCCCCCCCCCCCCCCTTTTGACCCTCGGCTCGCCCTTGGAAGCCCTGGCGTGGGAATTTAGTTGAATGGTGACGTGCAAGGCTGAATAGAAGGGCGACTGTACCTGTGTGTGTGTGTGTGTGTGTGTGTGTGTGTGTGTGTGTGTGTGTGTGTGTTAGGGGTCATCCTCATCGGTTTTACGAGGCCGCGCGAGGACGAGGACAAAGGTGAGGACAGAGAGAGAAGGGAAGAGGTGTGGAAGTGTTGACTAAATAGGAGAGAGAGAGAGAGAGAGAGAGAGAGAGAGAGAGAGAGAGATCAGTCACATAACGAGCAAAGAAGAGAGAAAAGGAAAATTAAGATAAAAAATAAAAACAGGAGAAGGCAGAAAGTGAGAGAGGGGAGAAGAGAAGAAGAAGAAGAAGAGAGAGAGAGAGAGACCACTCACATAACACATAAAGGGAGAATAAGAGGCGGCGTGTGGTAGGGAGTGTGGCGGGCATTGTGTGGTGGTGAGAGAGGGAGAGTGAGAGAGGAAGGGAGGGAGGGAGAAAGGGAGGGAGGGGAGGGAGATACATGTCTTATTTCATCCCCTCCACGTGTCCTGCCCTCTTTTTCCCTCCCTCTATTGCCTCCGTTTTTCCCTCCCTCCCTCCCTCTCTCTCCCTCCCTTCCTACACCTGATGATGGGCTTCGGGTTAAGTCCTTCAATAGGTTACATGATTTTTTTTTCTATAGAGGAGAAGGAAAAAATAGTGATTCTTTTTTGTGATGATTTTTTTTTGTTTGGGGTGTGAGTGGAGTTTTTTTTTTTTTGTGAATGTTTTTTTCCCCTCCCCGACGTTTTTTTGTTAGTGTGTTAAGAAAAATGAGGAAGTATATTCGATTTTGTTATTTTTTTTCAAGCACTTCCGAAAATTTTTGGAACCGAGATTAAAGTCGACGATCTTAATAAAAAAAACACATATACTTATTTTCTTAAACACACACACACACACACACACACACACACACACACACACACACACACACACACACACACACACACTCAGACTAAACCACATGAGATAACGAAGGAAATCATAAGAAAAAAAATACCTTACTACACACACACACACACACAGACTAAACCACATGAGATAACGAAGGAAATCATAAGAAAAAAAATACCTTACTACACACACACACACACACACACACACACACACACACACACACACACACACATCCGGGGCATCCTCAGCTGAGATAATACTTTGGGAAGCCTTACGCCTGACCCCTCCCCCCGCGGGTCACACGGGGCGGGAGGCTGCGTGGCGGTGACCCCTGACCCCGCAGCCACCACAACCTCCCACCAGGTCACGAGGGGAAGGAGGGGCACTGACTCCTCCTCCGCAGCCTCCGCAACACAAAGAAACACAGCGCAACACAACAACACAAGAAGCCCAGGGAACTTATCATAACACAAGCCCAAAGGAACAAGACACAACACTGCACCAAGTAACACTGTAACACGACCTCAAAGAACGCAACACAACATAGAACACCACAACACAAGCCCAAGAAACGCAACACAAGTCCAAGGAACACAACACACGCCCAAGTAACATATCAGCCCAAGCAACACAACACAAGCTCAGCACAACACACCACAACTCAACCAGAAAGAACGCAACACAATAAAAAGCCCATGGAAAACAAAACAACACAAGTATATGGAACTCAACCCAGCCCAACCCAACCTAAATCAACATCAACCCCAACTTAACTTACCCAACCCAACCTAACCTAACTCAACATCAACTCTAACTTAACTTAACCCAACCCAACCTAACTGAACGCGACCCAACCCACACCCAAGCTAACTTAAACCAGCCCAATCCAACCCAACCCAGCCCATCCCAACCCAATCCAAACCACCCAACCCAACCCAATCTAACACCCACGCCATCCCAACTCAACCCAACCCAATCTAACCAAACCAAGCCCAACCCAAAACAACGTCTAATATCCCCGCGCCCAAACCACAATGTACCTCTGATAAAAAGTTAAATAGTAGAAAAGTGGAAAAATAAACAGGAAATGAGAACAAGGAAAAAAAATAAAAGGAGGAAAATATGAAGAAAAAAACGTTTAATATACGCTTCCTCTGCTCCTCATAGCGTCTTAACAACGAGGACAAGGAAAATAATATAAAAGGAGGAAAATATGAAGAAAAAAACGTTTAATATACGCTCTCTGCTCCTCAAAGCGTCTTAAAAACGAGGACAAGGAAAATAAAATAAAAGGAGGAAAATATGAAGAAAAAACGTTTAATATAGTCTTCCTCTGCTCCTCATAGCGTCTTAAAAACGAGGACAAGGAAGATAAAATAAAAGGAGGAAAATATGAAAAAAAAACGTTTACTATAGTCTTCCTTTGCTCCTCATCGTGTCTCAAAAACGAGGAAAATAAGAAAAAGTTTTGACATACTCGAACTCAAACCCGTCATTGCGTGTCGCTTTAAACCAGAGAATTAATTGACGACCGAAGACTGAGCCGGAAACGGAAGCAGGAAACACACAGGGGAGACATGAAAACGTTTACCACACACACATGCTCGACCTCGGCCAATTATCGTGTGTGACGCTGATAGGAATTTAATTGGTGTTGGCGACAAACCGGACCAATTTCTCTTTTGGGTATATGTGGTCCCTGAGTGAAGACGCTCGGCTGTATATAGCTTTGAAAATAACCACGGTGTGTTCTGGAAAATACTCTCACTGTGATTCCGACTCAAAATTACCCTCAGTGACTGCAATTAAACCTAACTTAACCTAACCTAATCTTACTTAACCTTACCTAACCTAACCTAACGTAACCTAACCTAGCGTAACGTAACCTAACCTAACCTAACCTAACGTAACCTGCCCTGTTCAAGATTAGGCGTCACATCCGTACAGAGAAGGGAAATACCGAGACTGGACGCGTGGAGCAGGAACGTATTGTGTGTGGGAAAAGAGTATCAAAACGCTTAATGTATCGCCCCAAAATGAACTTAATGCCCCTCGTGTGTGTGTGTCTGTGATAAAAATGATCATAAATAAACGTTTGACAGGAGGGGAGGAGGAACCGAAAAAGTGGACTAGGAAAATATATATACGAAAAAAGTGTAAGAGTATTTAATTGTTATATTCGTGTGTGTGTGTGTGTGTGTGTGTGTGTGTGTGTGTGTGTGTGTGTGTGATATATATATATAAAAAAAACAGGAGTGGAAAATAAATCAGTAACATGGAACACAAAACAAAACAAAAATAAAAAATATCAATAAAATGAGTCACAAGCTTCGCCACATGTCTACGTCTGCAACAAGCGAAAAACGAAAATAAAAACAAACCAACAAACCAAAAACGTGCGGCAGGAGACAGACAGGAGTGGCAAAGAAAACCGAGAGCCTTCATTAAATCCGGCTGTTGTGTTACACTTCTTCAGGGAGAGTTTCACACGCGGTTACTGATTCCTTCGTCTGCGTCTGAGAGAAGTGAGAAGGGGGAGGAGAATAAGGCAAGACCGGAAACATAACTAAGGAAAGATACGAGAAAAAAAATAATGAAAGCACCAATACAGAAAGAAACGCAACTGTAGACGTTATACATAGAGAGAGATTATATGAGGCGGCGTGTGGTAGGGAGTGTGCGGGCAGATACGAGAGAAAAAAATAATGAAAGCACCAACAGAGAGAAAAAAGAAACTCATATTCAGACGTTATACATAAAGTGAAGATAAGAGGCGGTAGGGATTGTGGCGGGCATTGTGTGGTGGTGAGGAGAGGGAGAGGGAGGAAGGGAGGAAGGGAAGGGATATACATGTCTTATTTCATCCCCTCTATGTGTCCTTTCCTGAGCCGAGTGAAAATGAAACTGGAAAACCAACCCGGAAACATGACTAAGACGGAAAAAAATATGAAAACAGAAACACAAACATGATGGAAACTCGTATGTACTTTCAAGGAGGCGTTTCATATAGTCCATCGCGTGTGCCTTTGCTGAGCCGCGTGAACTCAAACTGGAAAACAAACCCGGAAACATGACTAAGAAAAGACTGAAAAAAATATGAAAACAGCAACACAAACATGATGGAAACTCGTATGTACTTTCAAGGAGGCGTTTCACATAGTCAGTCCATCGCGTGTGTCCTTTCCTGAGCCGAGTGAAAATGAAACTGGAAAACCAACCCGGAAACATGAGTAAGAAAAGACGGAAAAAAATATGAAAACAGCAACACAAACATGATGGAAACACGTATGTACTTTCAAGGAGGCGTTTCACATAGTCTTTACGAGTCAAGTGAAATCAAACTTGGAAAACAAACCCGGAAACATGACTAAGAAAAGACTGAAAAGAAAATGAAAACAGCAACACCAACATGATGGAGACACGTATGTACTTTCAAGGAGGCGTTTCACACAGCCACGCGAGTGAAATGAAACTGGAAAAAACAACAAACCGGAAGCATGACTCAGGGAAGAAGCAGAAAAAAAACACAGCAAAACAACACACGTGAGGCACAAACACAGCAGCAGCAACACAAGAAGAGGTCAAAGAAACACAGAAAAACGTTTTACATACTTAACCGAACGTTTGCTTCTGGACCAGATGACATGAGTTGAAATTTTAACCGGAAACGCGACGGAGAAAGAAAGAAGAGAAAAAAACACATGCAAACAATAATAATAACAATAACAACTAATAAAATAAGTAACAGTAAGGAAACAATAGTAAGATCCACAATCCCAGTCGGCGTCATTCACCTCCACCTCCTCCACCTCCTCCTCCTCCTCCTCCTCCTCCGTAACAAGAAGCGCAGCGCAGGAACAAAACATACGTAATTGATGGCTGCGAGGCGGTCGTTGCGTCAGAAGGCAAGTCAGTTGTCGTCGCCTCGCCTCGCCTAACCTTGAAGACTCACCCGGCGCAGCCCAATTAACGTCTTACTTCAGGGTCGCGCTCTGGTTTGGGTAAGTCGGGGTAGGCGGCTTCGGGGCTTTCTGGTGCGTGGCGGTGCTATTTCAGGGCTGAGTTGCGGTGATGGTGATGGCGGGGGTGGTGGTGGGCGGGAGAGAAGGCTGGGGGTGGTTAGGGGGCGTAGGTGGAGAGGGGTACGGGCGGGGTTAGGCAAGGGAGCGGGTGGCTGCGTTGTTTATAGCGCAAAGTGGAGGAGCATTTGATAACCTCGGCGGGACCTTCGTGGCTTGGCGGTGATATTTCAGGGTTGTCTTGTGGATGACTCGTTATTGTTTGTTGCCTTCCTTCCCTTCCTCTCCCGGTGGCAATAACCTCCTCCTCCTCCTCCTCCTCCTCCTCCTCCTCCTCTTCCTCCTCCTCCGATTTGCTGTTGGTATTAGTTATTTTTTCCTTTATGGTTGTATTTTCAAGGTTTTCCTCTCTCCTCCTCCACCTCCACCTCCTCCTCCTCCTCCTCCTCCTCCTCTTCCTCTTCTCTCTCGCGGCTGATTTGTTGCGATGGTTATTTGATTACGAGTTTACACACACACACACACACACACACACACACACACACACACACACACACGGGGAAAGAAACAAATATACACATGCAACGAGAGAGAGAGAGAGAGAGAGAGAGAGAGAGAGTGTCTTATATAATTTTTTACACACACTTATTAAGCAGAACAAAACCTGTCTGTCGCTTCCTCGTCTCAATGTTTTAAGTCACTGCAAATCAACGTCTGCTTTTTATTCTTCTTTTTCTTTTTATCTTCATTCTTATTGCTTTTATTTTTCTTCTTGCTCTTCTTGTTTGTCATTTTCACTCTCGCTCTCTTCTCGTCTCCTTTGTTCTCAGGGTTCAGAGATGTAAGAGAGAGGTAAAGGGGGAGGCGTTCTCGGAGATACGCGTGGCCTTAGTGTTCATCTCCGTCTCATGCTCTCGAAACTTAACATATGGCATTACCGAATATAAGTTTTTCATAATCGGGTTTTTTAAAAGGATACTCATTTAATTATCTAAGTTGCGCGTGACCTTAGTGCTCATCTCCGTCTCATGCTCTCGAAACTTAACATATGGCATTACCGAATATAAGTTTTTCATAATCGGGTTTTTTAAAGGGATACTCATTTAATTATCTAAGTTGCGCGTGGCCTTAGTGCTCATCTCCGTCTCATGCTCCCGAAACTTAGCATATACATTACCGAAGACGTTTTTTGCATACCAATTATTAAAGGGCTACTTATCTATTTAATTATCTAAGCTGCGCGTGTCCCCAGTGCTCCTCTCCGTCTCATTCTCTCGAAACTTGGGTTATGCATCACCGAATCGTTTTTCATAACCGGGATTTTAAAGGGTTACTCATTTATTTGATTTTCTGAGCTACGCGTGGCCTCAGTGCTCCTCTCCGTCTCATTCTCTCGAAACTTAACATATGCATTACCGAATTAAGTTTTCAGGACCTGTTTTTTTAAAGGGTTACTCATTTATTTAATTATCTAAGCTGCGCGTGCCCCCAGTGCTCATATCCGTCTCATTCTCTCGAAACTTGGCTTATGCATCACCGAATCAAGTTTTTCGTAACCGGGTTTTTAAAGGGTTACTCATTTAATTCTCTGAGCTCCGCGTGGCCTCAGTGCTCAACTCTGTCTCATTCTCCCCAAACCTTTATGCATTACCAAATATAAGTTTTTTAATACCATTTTATAAAGAGATATTCATTTATTCACTCTTCTCCAACAAAATTTACTCCTATACTAATGAACGTAAGCACTTATTCATAACCAATCTGTGCATTACTATTTCTTATGCTGTCCAACTTTCTAATGCAAGAGTGGCAAGAGTCTATTAAGTTTATCTATTCCTCGCTAACGTAATTTACACGTAATTTACTCGCACTAATGAACATAAGTACTGGATCATTAACAAGCTCCTCATTACTATTGATTCATGCTGTCCAAACTCCTAATGCAAGAGTTAACCAGCGGGGAGTGTCGAACATTTTATTATATTCTTGTTTCCCCCTTGGCCGGTCACCTGTACCGCCCCCCCCAAAAATCTTGCCCAGTTTGGTAATGGAAAATACCCGTTGGCAACACTGTCCACACGTTATCGTCGCTGTGTGTTGCTTCGTCAGTGTTCGCAAAGGTCAGGGTAACCTTTGCGGTGCGTCTTGTGAATGTAACGCTTGTGTGTGCGTGTGTGTGTGTGTGTGTGTGTGTGTGTGTGTGTGTGTGTGTGTGTGTGTGTGTGTGTTCCTTCTTTGTTTCGGGAATTCTGAGTCACGTGTTGCTCTTTTTAATGGTTTTTGTCACTCTTTCTTTATTCTACGTCTTCAGATCTGTATTTCCGTCTTTATTTCACTCGTTTCAGAGAAGAAGAAGCGTTAAAGGGAAGAAAGGGAGGGAGCGCAGAGAAGGGACGGAAGGGAAGGGAAGGGGTGGGGATGAAGACGAAGGGGAGAATGGAAGGAGGAGGAGTAGGAGGAGGAAGGATTGAGGAGTAAAAGAAAAAAAGAAGGGGATGAAAGGATGGGAAAAAGGAGAGAAGGGAAGGAAGGGAAGGGAAATGAAGGGAGAAGGGAAATAAAGGAAAAAAGGAAGGATTGGAAAAAAGAAAGGAATGGAGGAAAGGAAGGGAAGGAAGGGAGAGAAGATCCAGTGAAGGGGAGAAAGATAGGAACGAAGGGGGGAGGAAAGGAAGGGAAAGCTGAACAAATAAAAAAAAAAACAGGAAAAAAAAGACGGAAATGAAAGAAGAAAGGAAGGGAAGGAAGGATGAGAGAAAGAAACGAGGAGAAAAATAAAGAATGAAGAAAGCAAGGGTGAATAAAGGAAATGAGAAGGAGAAATATAGGAATGAAGGAATAATGAAGGAGGAAGTGAAGGGAAGGAAGGATGAGAGAAAGAAATGAGGAGAAAGATAAAGAACAAAGAAAGCAATGGAGGAAGAAAAAAAGGAAGGGTGAATAAAGGAAATGAGAAGGAAAAATATAGGAATGAAGGAATAATGAAGGAGGAAGTGAAGGGAAGGAAGGATGAGAGGAAGAAATGAGGAGAAAGATAAAGAACAAAGAAAGCAATGGAGGAAGAAAGAAAGGAAGGGTGAATAAAGGAAATGAGAAGGAAAAATATAGGAATGAAGGAATAATGAAGGAGGAAGTGAAGGGAAGGAAGGATGAGAGGAAGAAATGAGGAGAAAAATAACGAACAAAGAAAGCAAGGGAGGAAGAAAGGAAGGAAGGATGAAAGAAAGGAAGTGAAAAGGAGAAATATACGAATGAAGGAATAATGGAAAAGGAAGGGAAGGGAAGGTGAAAGGAGTGAAAGGGAGAATAAGGGGGAGGTGAAAGGGGGGAGGGGGGGGATGGTCTCAATTCGCCCCTACTCTGTGTTCCCTTCAGCGGACAGGAATGGATTACTACTATGACAATGGATGGGCTTAACAGGGATTGGGTTACCTCTTCCTCCTCCTCCTCCTCCTCGTTGTCTCTCTCGCATAGTCCTCCTTTTTCCAATATATTTTTTTTTCACTTGTCTTTCTTTTTAGTGCGTGTGTGTGTGTGTGTGCGTGTGTGTGTTGAGGTAGTCAGGTTACAAACTACTACTACTACTACTACTACTACTACTACTACTACTACTGAGGAGGAGGAGGAGGAGGAGGAGGAAGGCCAATTACTCTCCTTTTAAGCGCTGGGAGAGTCGACCTTCCCGAAGTACGCGAAGGAGGGAGGGAGAGAGAGAGAGAGGGAAGGAAGGAGGGAGAGAGAGAGAGGGAGGGAGGGAGAGATAGGGGCAGGCGTCTCCTCCAAAGGGATCCTCCTCACAAAGGTGGAGGAAAAAGGGAAACCGGAGTGGAAATTGAACCTTATTGCATTAGTCTCCTCTCCTCCTCCTCCTCCTCCTCCTCCACTTAAATAATTACACAGGTTATATTCGGTCCACTTCCCTTGGTTGTTGTAGTACGGGGCTTGCGGTTATAGCGGTGTTAGTAGCAGTAGTAGTAGTAGTAGTAGTAGTAGTAGCAGTAGTAGTAGTAGTAGTGGTGGTGGCAGTAGTAGTAACGGAGATTTAAAAGTGGTCTCAATTGTTGTAGGAGTTATAACAGTAGTTGTAGTTGTAGTAGTAGTAGTAGTAGTAGTAGTAGTAGTAGTAGTAGTAGTAGTAGTAGTAATTGTTGTTGTGCAAGTAGCTACCACTATTTTTTTTTACTACTACTACTACTACTATTACTACTACTACTACAACTTCTACTTCTACTCCTATTCCTCCTGCGACTATAATGATGATAATAATAGTAAATGATAATAAAAGTAGTAGCAGTAGTAATAGTATATGCTAGTAATAGTCATGGTTGTAGTAGTAGTAGAAGTAGAAGTAGTACTGGTAATCATCAGCAAGTAGCGGCAGGAGGAGGCCAACAGGTGTCCTACAGAAGGGGAGGAGGGGAGGTGGTAGGGGCGAGGCAAGAACCGGATGTAAACAAAAGGTTGCCACATACACCAAAGCGCGGCACGGAGGGGATGCCGCCGCGGGCTGCTCCTCGTCCCCTCCAGGCGGCGCGGCGTGTTGCTAGAGCTTGGGGCTGCGCGAGGGATTTATCCAGCTTTTCCCACTCAGTTCTCCTCTTCTTCCATGACCAAAAGACGTGGGAGCAGCGTTAAATTATCGTACTCAGCATATAGGGTCATATTACAAGACATCGCCACCCAAGAACACATATTTGACAAGGCTTTCGTAGGAGTTGTGGGCATTTCCAGGGGTAGTTTTATGACCCTGGTGGTAGTGTGAGTCTTCTTCTGTACCGTGAACCTAAAGAAACACCTATTTGACAAGGCTTTCGTAGGAGTTGTGGGCATTCCAGGGGTAGTTTTATGACCCTGGTGGTAGTGTGAGTCTTCTTCTGTACCGTGAACCTGAAGAAACACTCATTAGAACCTGACTGACCCCCTCTTTGACCTTTAGAAATAGTTGAAGAGAGAAGCGAATGTTTTATAATACCAACCATAGCCTTTTCGTAGTTTCTGATGTTACCTACCTGAATTAAAGAAGCTAAGGTGGACAGCCCGCCATTTTCACTTTTCCTACTAATATTTCCCTCCTTCTTTTTCCTTCCAACCCCCCCCTCCCCCTTCTTCACATCACCCTCTTTCCTAAAAAAAAAAACACCGATAACTACAGCGAAAATGAAAGAAAACCGCCAATATTTAACATTTTTATCGGTAACTTTAATTTTCTAGCGTTGTGTGTGTGGCTACGACCGTCTTGGCGCCTAAAAATGATAATTGCGATTGTCAGAGTAAGACGACTTGGCAACTCTGCGAGGGAGGGTAAGTATGTTCTAAGTATGACGATTTGGCAACGCTGCGAGAGAGGGTAAGCATGTTCTAAGTATGACGATTTGGCAACGCTGCGAGAGAGGGTAAGCATGTTCTAAGTATGACGATTTGGCAACGCTGCGAGGGAGAGTGAGCATGTTCTAAGTATGACGATTTGGCAACGCTGCGAGGGAGAGTGAGCATGTTCTAAGTATGACGATTTGGCAACGCTGCGAGAGAGGGTAAGCATGTTTTATGTACAAAATGAACTGAATCTTGCTTGGGTCATGTTCTTATATATATCTCGCTGCTTACACACTCTCAGGCTTTCGTAGAAGTTGTGGGTATTTCCGAGGGTAATTTTATGAGCTTAGTGATAGTGAAGGGCACTCAAGAGGGCCTGAGTGATCTTTGTTGCTTTTATAATTATTTGTTGTGAGCCGAAAGCGTCTGAGAATATGGATTTCGTTGTCATCATCGGACGTAGCTAAATAATAAAGGAAGCAGTTTTGATATGAGCCGACAGTCTTTTTTGTGGCCTACTCTTCCATGTTTCCAGGTTTCTTCTCCTTCTCCCCTTCCTCCGTGTCTTACTCTCCTGTCCTGTGATGTTCCTTCCTCCTATTCCTCTTACGTTGTCCTCCTCCTCCTCCTCCTCCTCCTCCGCTCCTACCTTCCCATTAGCTAATTTTCCAGGAGGAAGGACTGGAGGGAGGAGTTGTGGCAGGTCGTGACTACCACACTGACCACACCGCCCCCAGCCTCTCCCTCCGCCTCTTCCTCCTCCTCCTTCTTCCGTTCTTTATATTCCCTTTTGATCTTTTTCTTTTGACGTGGTGATATATTATTATTATTATTATTATTATTATTATTATTATGCACGTATTTTTTCTTCTACTACTACTACTACAACAACTACTACTACTACTACTACTACTACTATTACATCTATTACTACTGTCTACTGCAACTTCTACACAGCAACTTTTGATCATTATCTTTGCTCTGAAATAACATATGATGCAAATTTGTCCTACTGATATATATTCTTATCCCGAAAAGGAAGAAGAGAGAGGAAGGGAGAGAAAGAGAGAGGGGGGGGGGGGTAGTGCGAACAGTATATTAGAGAAGAAAAGGATAGAGGGAGCAAGCAAGGGAGGGCTTATGGAAGGACGGAAAGGGAAGGAAAGGAAGGGAAAGGAAAGGGAGGGAGGGAGTCGCCGCAGGGAGAGCGTTGTCAGTTTTTGCGACCATCCAATTACCGCGCAGTTGCAGATGGTCGACGCGTTAAAACAGAGTCGATAAGCAGACGGCGGGGCGGCGGGTGTGTAGGGGCAGCGCGGGACAGCCAAGCCACCAGCTGACGCGGCCGCATGAGTTACCGTCTCCTTCCCTCGCCCGCCTCCCCCGTACCTCCAGCGCCGCCGCCGTGCATCCCTCGCCTCCGCTTCCCATACCTGCAGAGCCGCCTCCGTGCCTCCCTCCCCCCTTCTGCTCCTCCCCTAGATAACCATATCCCTAGAGATGCAATATATTTAGACTTTGAGAGGATCTTTGACGAGGTAACACACAAACGTTTCATTAAAGAGACTAGTCAGCGGGTTTGGGAGATAGCCTGACTGGGTAGGCAGGAGACTGGCTTCCAGGAACACAACAACGAGTTTTGCCCAACGGACGGGTTTTCTGTCACTAGCGGAGTACAGCAATGGTAAGGTTGGGATCCATTCTTTTTATATATACATCAACGACTTATAAATCAGACTAAAAACCTTGATGTTGAAGCAATGGTCAGTTCTGGGACCCTTTCTTTTTATATGTATACATCAACGACTTATAAATCAGACTAAAAAAAGGTACCTTGATGTTGAAGCAATGGTCAGTGCTGGGATCCATTCTTTTATATATACATCAACGACTTAGAAATCGGGCTAAGAACCTTGATGTTGAAGTTTGCTGATGACACTAAAGTTGCGAGAGATAAAGCGTCACCGCGGTCGACTACGAAATCACCCAAACAGACCTTGACCAAATTACTCAGTGGTCTTTGAAGCGGCGAGTGTCTTTTCACCTTGACAAGTGTAGAGTCACGCACTTGGGATTAAAAAAAGAAACTGCACACGCAACGCACACGAGAGGTATCTGCAGGTTTTACAAGAGGAACATTGAGTGTAAGACATCGGGGGTGAGGTTGTACTTGTATGACTCCTTGGTGGCGCTTAACCCTGTAGCAGCGACGGGCCAAATTTGTGCCATGATATAACCCCCCAAAAAATAGATGATGCATAAACCGATCAGAAATGCTTTGGTATACATAATTAAATGGTTTGTGTGAGTGATGATTTTTTCTCATTTTTCTCGCCTAGAGGGACCATTAAGAAACATGATCCCCGAAGCTACCGGGTTACCATGGATTACGCAGTGCAATTTGGGTTCCTCAGTTACTAAAAAATCGTGACTCAAGACAGTGGAGCAACGTGCCACAAAAATGATGCCCTTTCTCCATGCCACCCGTCCCTCCCTCCCCTCCCTCCTTACCTTTCCTCTCCCCTCGAGCTCATGATATACCTCCTAACCCCGTCTCCCTTATCTCCTCCTGTGGAACCTCTCACTCCCAGCTCCTCCATTCCCTTCTTCATATCTCTCATCTCAAGCCTTTCCTACCTAATCTCCTTCCCATCCCTCCAGCATCCTTCTCCTTATCCCTTCTCCCTTATCTCCTATGGAACCTCTAACTCCCAGCTTCTTCATTCCCTCCTCCACCTTTATCTCAAGCCTTTCATCTCTCATCTCCCTTATCACGTACTTATCGGCATCCTTCCCATATCCTTCTCTCTTATCTCCTCCTGTAGAACCTCACACTCCCGCCTCCCTCATTCCCTCCTTCACCTCTCTCATCTTAAGACTTTTCTCCCTCATCTCTCTTACCGCCCCTTAGAGCATCCTTCTCTCTTATCTCCTGTAGGACCTCTCACCCCTGCATCCTCAATCCCTTCTTCATCTCCCTCATCTCAAGCCTTTTCCTCCCTTCATCTTCCTTACCGCATCCTCTGCACCTCCCTCATCTCTCTTACCGCCCTTTACCGCATCCTTTTCTCTTATCTCCTGTATGACCTCTCACTCCAGCATCCTCAATCCTTTCTTCATCTCCCTCATCTCAAGCCTTTCCCTCCCTTCATCTCCCTTACCGCATCCTCTACACCTCCCTCATCACGTCTTTTCCGCGCGTAACTCCTGCTTACTGCCTCCCTTCCCTTCCCTTCCTTCCCTTCCCCCTTCCCCTGGCTCACGCGGGCGGCGGGGAGTGCAGGTGTGAGTGAGGGAAGGTCAGGGAGGCAGGGTAGCACACGCTGTTGCCGGGCTGAGTGTGATGTTGTGCTTCTGCAACACTGGATAACTTGTTCACCTGTCCCCGTGTGTCAGGTGTTGCGAGTGTTGTTGTTGTTGTTGGTGTTGGTGGTGATGTTGTTGATGGTGGTGGTGGTGGAGGTAGTAGTAGTAGTAGTAGTAGTAGTAGTAGTAGTAGTAGTAGTAGTAGTAGTAGTAGTAGTAGTAGTAGTAGTAGTAGTAGTAGTAGTAGTAGTAGTAGTAGCAGCAGTAGTAATAGTAGTGTATCCTTAAAAGTAGCAATGGAAAAGAAAAAAAAACTACTTCCTATCTACAACAAAAACATCAACAACAACAACAACAACTACTACTACTACTACAGACAAGGCTAGAATCAAGGCGCAGAGTCCCTGTTTATGTTGATTACAAACGTATACACAATATTTTCAATCCTATTCAATTTCTCTTTCCCCACAATTTCCACTTCTACGTTAATCTTCCTCTGCCTTCCCATTTCCTCTCCTCCATTTCTGCATTTTTTTCCTCTCTCCACTTTTCCCTCTTCCCCCCCCCTCGTCTTCCTCACTTTTGCCTGTTCCCTCTCCCTCCCTTTCTCTCCCACATTTTTCTCGACACCCCCTCCCAGTCTCCTGCCCCCTTCCCTTCCCTCCTTCCCCCCCTCCCATTCTCTCTGCCCCCTTCCCTTCCCTCCCTCCCGCCCCTCCCATTCTCTCTCCCCCCTTTTTCCTCCCCCCCCTCCTGTGACCCCTTCCTCCGGCGGTCAGGAGCGGAAACCAAAATTGTTGCCTGCGAGAGTTTGGTAATTGGTTTACTTGATGTCTCGACGGACCAATGGGCGTGCAGACAAGAGGTGGTGGTGGTGGTGGTGGAGGGAAGGTGAAGTGGAAGACTGTAAGTAGATGGTGGTGGTGGTGGTGGTGGAAGGAAGGTGAGGTGTAAGGGTGTTTTTGTCTTGTCACCTGTTCTACTTGTGACGAACCTTACACGTGGTCGTCCGCTGGCTGTGCTTCGCGAAACATCAAGTGCGCAAAGGACAAAAACACAGACAGTAAGGGCGATTCTGCAACAAAGGGAAGATAAGACTCACCAACCCTCCAACTTTGATACTGTGGATGTTTTTTTTTCTCCCTGCAAACTGACCAACCCCTTTTGTGGCGCGTTTTACATATGGTCACAGTTGCTCTTTGTGAAATATAAAGTACGCAAAGAACAAAAACACAATCACAAACAATAAGGGTGATTCTGCAACAAAGGGAAGTAAAGACTCACCAACCCTCCAACTTTGATACTGTGGATGTTTTTTTCTCCCTGCAAACTGACCAACCCTTTTTGTGGCGCGTTTTATATATGGTTACAGTTGCTCTTTGTGAAATATAAAGTACGCAAAGAACAAAAAACAGACAATAAGAGTAATTCTGCAACGAGAAGAAGATAAAACCAACCACGCACTGCAAACTGACCTTCCCTTTTTGTGGCGCGTTTTACATATGGTTACAGTTGCTCTTCATGAAACATAAAATACGTAAAGAACAAAAACACAAACACAAACAATAAGGGTGATTCTGCAACAAGAGGAAGATAAGACACCCAGCAACCCCCCAACTTAAAGTGTTTTTTTCTAGTAAACTCTCCTACCAGTGTCGAACTTTACATAAACGGTCGCTCGTGGCTACTGCTCTTCGTGAAACCAAGCGTGAAACGAACAAAACCAACAGAAACAACATGAGTGATTCTGCAACAAGAGGGAAGATAAATCCAACCCCCTCTCCCTTTCTCTCCCAACTCCTCCCCCTCTCACTCCTTGCCTCCCTTGCTCATCCCTCCCTCTACTCCTCCCCAAGACACGAACACACCCAAGGCTCGGTTCTTTCACACGGTTGAGGAAAGTCACAATACTCGCGTTATCTGGACCCGCGTGACGTCAGGAGGCAGGTGGGGAGCGTGGCGAGGCAGGGCGGGACGCAGGAAGGGACAGGGAGGCGGAGGAGACAGAATAATGGGTGTGATGGGGTATGGGAGGAGGAGGAGGAGGAGGAGGAGGAGGAGGAAGACGAGGACGCGAACATTGAATAGAACTAACAGTAATATCCTCAAAGTATATAAAAACGAAGTCAGGTGGCAAGTTTAAGGAGGAAGAGAAGGAAAAAAAGGAGGAGAAAATGAGGAAGAAGGGCACGAGGATAGACTGAATTAAAGAGGACAGCAATGACCAAAAATTATATAAGAAGAATAAGTCATATGATCATCAGAAGAAGGAGGGGAGAAAGAGGAGGAGGAGGAGGAGGAGGAGGAGGAGGAGGAGGAGGAGGAGGAGGAGGAGGACAGGAAGAAGAGGAGGAGGAATAAAGTAGGAGGAAAAGGATGATGATGATGATGAGGAGGAGGTTAGAAATTATATATAAAAAAAAGTAATCTGTCAAGTTTAGTGAAAAGGAGGAGAAGGAGGAAAAATCGGAGAAAGAAGAAGAGGAGGAGGAGGAAGAAGAGGAGGAGGAAGAGGAGAAACAGCAGCCTCCACACACTCTACTCCACAATTTCTCCTCCACAATCACCCTCTTAATCGCTTCTCACTTAAAAACAAAAAACAAAAGAAAGTGAGAAAAAGATAAGAAACTCTAATTGGTCTTTGTGTCTCTTTAATCAAGGGAGCTGTTAACTCGAGGCTCACGCACGCACGCACGCACGCACGCACAAAAGCCATTACGCAGCCGGTGACGCAAATAATGACGCAAACAGTGACGCAGCGTGGTGGTGGTGATGGTGGTGGCGATGGTGGTGGTGGTAGTGGTGGTTGTGGTGGTGGTGGAGATAATTGACACAGCATCCACGCGCCGAGAGAGAGAGAGAGAGAGAGAGAGAGAGAGAGAGAGAGAGAGAGAGAGAGAGAGAGAGAGAGAGAGAGAGAGAGAGAGAGAGAGAGAGAGAGAGAGAGAGAGAGAGAGAGAGAGAAATAATGAGGTAATTAACGAAGACGAAAAACCCCGCTAATTACTGGAAATGAGGAAACAGTTCAGACGCGTCTCTCGTAATATCGTGAAGTCGCGTTTTAGATTATACAATTAAACAGTTTTTTCTTTCAGGTTCCCAAGGTTTTCACTTTTTCTTTTGGTTTTAGAGCAAGATTTTTTTTAAGAGTAAATACGAAATGTTAGTAGAAAGTAAGTAATGTGGGATAGATAGATGGATAGATAGAGATTGACAGAGATAAGATAGATAGAGGATAGATAGAGATTGACAGATAGATAGATAGATAGGTAGATAGAGATTGACAGAGATAGATATATAGATAGATAGACAGATTGACAGATAGATAGATAGATAGAGATTGACAGAGATAGATAGATAGATACATAGGTAGAAAGACAAATAAAGAAAAGGAAAAACAAAAATAAATAAATAAAGAAAGGAAAAAAAGAAAAGATAAAGAATAAAAGAAAGAAATAATTAAAGACATACACACAAACAAACAAACATAGACAAAAAAAAAAGACATACTAAGAATCTTCCATAAGTGAAATTAAAAAAAAAAGATCAATTAGCAAAGAAAAAAAAAAACCATTAAAAAAAAAAACGAAAAAAAAGCCAACTGGAGAGAGAGAGAGAGAGAGAGAGAGAGAGAGAGAGAGAGAGAGAGAGAGAGAGAGAGAGAGAGAGAGAGAGAATAAGGATAACCATAATGTCGTAAAAAACATCTAACCTGTAAGAGTGGGCTGCAACAGGTAACAGGTGGTTCACGGTCCAATTAGCGACAGGAAGGTGAGTGGGAGGGTGGGAAGAACAGGTAGGGGCGGAGGGAAGGGAAGGGAGGGAGGCGAAATGATGGAAGAGAGAAAGAGGGAGAGAAAGAGGAAGAGAGAGAGAGAGAGATGGAGGAAAGAAAAGATGCCTGGAGGGGTTGAGAGATATCCCTGATCATCTTCCTTTTCTTTGACGCCATATGAGGAGCAGGAGAGAAAGGGAAAGGAAGAGGAGACCTAAGAGGAACAAGAGATGAAGGAAGAGGAAAAACAAGAGGAAAAGAGGAAAAGGAGACGAGAGGTAAGGGAGGAGGAAAAGGAAGAGGGGTAAGAGGCGAAGGAAGAGGAGGAAGAGGCAAAAGAAGAGGCAAAGGAAGAGGAGGAGGAGGCAAAGGAAGAGGATCAAGAGGCAAAGGAAGAGGATCAAGAGGCAAAGGAAGACGATCAAGAGGCAAAGGAAGAGGATCGAGAGGCAAAGGAAGAGGAGTAAGAGGCAAAGGAAGAGGAGGAAGAGGCAAAAAGAGGATCATAAGGCAAGAGGAAGAGGAACAAGAGGCAAGAGGAAGAGGTTAAGAGAGGATCAATTTTAGGAAGCAAAACAGGTGGTAATTGAAGGTGTCTCCCTCTATCCTTTTCTCTCCTCCTCCTCCTCCTCTTCCTCTTGCTCCTGTTCCTTCCTTCTCCTCCTCTTCCTTCCTTCTCCTCCTCTTCCCTTTCCGATTTCTTCTCTCCTCCACCTCCTCCACCTCCTCCAATACATTATTATTATTATTATTATTGTTGTTGTTGTTGTTTTTGTTGTTGTTGATGTTATTCTTATTATTATTATTATTATAAGAGAGATAGAGAGAGAGAGAGAGAGAGAGAGAGAGAGAGAGAGAGAGAGAGAGAGAGAGAGAGAGAGAGAGAGAGAGAGAGAGAGAGAGAGAGAGAGAGAGAGAGAGAGAGAGAGAGAGAGTTGCCATTACTGACGAACAGGCGATGAAGGGATGTCATCAATTCCCCCTCTCTCTCTCTCTCTCTCTCTCTCTATCTCTCTCTGTCTCTCTCTGCCGCATTATCAAGGTCTAAGCGCACAATTTCCTCCGAGAAAAGTGCGGTTTTAAAGATCAGAGGTGTGTGTATGTGTGTGTGTGTGTGTGTGTGTGTGTGTGTGTGTGTGTGTGTGTGCGCGCGCGTGGGAACAAGTGCAAAATATTCCCTCAGTGTTTTCTCTTTTTTTATTCTCTTTTTTTATTGTTTTAAGAAGACCACAGACCTTCCGTTCTCTTCTTCTTCTCTCTCTCTCTCGATGGGAAACAGTAGCTAATTAGAACTTAAGAGCTACTGTGAGAGAGAGAGAGAGAGAGAGAGAGAGAGAGAGAGAGAGAGAGAGAGAGAGAGAGAGAGAGAGAGAGAGAGAGAGAGAGAGCATGTTCTTGGTATTATAGACGGAAGTGGAAGTCATATTGGACGGCCGCTTCCTCCTCTTCTTCTTCCTCCTCCTCCTCCTCCTCCTCCTCTTCCTCCTCTTCTTCCACTTTATCTTCTCCTAACTTTTACTTTTTACTACTCTCAGCCACGTGGCAAATGAGAGAGAGAGAGAGAGAGAGAGAGAGAGAGAGAGAGAGAGAGAGAGAGAGAGAGAGAGAGAGAGAGAGAGAGAGAGAGAGAGAGAGAGAGAGAGAGAGAGAGAGAGAGAGAGAGAGAGGAAGGATAAATGTGAGGAGGGGAGAAATACCAGTGGGAGAGGGGAGAGAAGGAGAGAAGTGAAGAGGAGGATAAGAGAGAGAGAGAGAGAGAGAGAGAGAGAGAGAGAGAGAGAGAGAGAGAGAGAGAGAGAGAGAGAGAGAGAGATGGGAGAAGGACGTGAGGAAGGGAGGAAGAATAAAAGTGAAGAGGGGAGATAAATGATGGGGGGAGGGGAGAGGGATGGGGAGGGGGCGAGGTCACCTGTCTGAGTGGTCACAGGTGTGCTGGGACCCCAAGGACGAGGTGTGCAACAAAGACTCACGCGCACACACACACACACACACACACACACATTCACTCACAAAACACTGAAATTCATACATACATACATACATACATACATACATATATACATACATATACACGAACACATTCATGCATACGTATACATAGACAGAGAAACACACACACACACACACACACACACACACACACACACACACACACACACACAAATATAGCTGGGAAATGTGCAAATAATATGAAAAGAGGGAATATTAAAACAGGAAAATGTCTGCCAGTTTTGAGATAAAGAAGAAAATACAACAAAAAATCTTACAACAAAACTGGTTAAGAATAGACACGCAATTATACGAGGTGATAAGGCAGAAAAGAAAACAAAAAGGAACACGCCCCCCCCCCCTTCTCCCTCTTCCTTCCCCGCCTAAAAATAATCCGTTTTCTTTGGAAATTCACAATGAGGAGCTGATAAGAGAGACCCGTAATAAGAACATCTCGAAAATCAGACGTCAAGAAAATTAATACACGAAAGGAGAAGGGTGAAATTACGATCACACACACACACACACACACACACACACACACACACACACACAAAGAAGAAGAAAAGGTGGAGTAGCAAGGAACATTGTGGATGAATTTAAGATTTATAAATTACTGAAGCGTGTTTTGATAGACGAATATAGATGGATAGGTAGATATTGAAGGGAAGGGAGGGAAGAAGGGAAAACGCTGGAAGAGGGAAAGAGAGGGAGAGAAAAATGTGTGAAGGAAGAAATAAGAGATACCGGGGGAAGGGAATGGAGGAAGGGAGGGAGGAAAAATGATGGGAGAGGGAAAAAAAGGGAGAGAAACAGGAAAAGAGGAAGAGAGAGAAGAAAAGGGAAGGAGATAAATTGATAGATACATTTGATACATGGATAGATAGAAATAGATTTAAAAAGAGGGAGAGAAAGAGGAAAAGAGGAAGAGAGAGAAGAAAAGGGAAGGAGATAAATTGATAGATACATTTGATACATAGATAGATAGAAAGATTTAAAAAGAGGGAGAGAAAGAGAAAAAGAGGAAGAGAAAGAAAGGGCAAGAGATAGATAGATAGATACATTTGATACATAGATAGATAGAAAGATTTAAAACGAGGGAGAGAAAGAGAAAAAGAGGAAGAGAAAGAAAGGGAAAGAGATAGATTGATAGATACATTTGATACATAGATAGATAGAAAGATTTAAAACGAGGGAGAGAAAGAGAAAAAGAGGAAGAGAAAGAAAGGGAGAGAGATAGATAGATAGATACATTTGATACATAACCGATAGATAGAAAGATTTAAAACGAGAGAGAGAAAGAGACAAAGAGGAAGAGAAAGAAAGGGAAAGAGATAGATAGACAGATACATTTGATACATAGATAGATAGAAAGATTTAAAACGACGGAGAGAAAGAGAAAAAGAGGAAGAGAAAGGGCAAGAGATAGATAGATAGATACATTTGATACATAGATAGATAGAAAGATTTAAAACGAGGGAGAGAAAGAGAAAAAGAGGAAGAGAAAGAAAGGGAAAGAGATAGATAGACAGATACATTTGATACATAGATAGATAGAAAGATTTAAAACGAGGGAGAGAAAGAGAAAAAGAGGAAGAGAAAGAAAGGGCAAGAGATAGATTGATAGATACATTAGATACACAGATAGATAGAAATAGATTTACAAAGGGTTCACAACAAGATATCAATATTGCCACGTAAAAAAAAAGTCTGTTGACAAGAAGATGAAGACAAGTTTCTAAAATTACTCCTATTGTTATTTATCATTTGGCAACACACACACACACACACACACACACACACACACACACACACACACACACACACACACACACACACACACACACACACACACACGGGAGCGAGACAATAAAACTCATTAATTGGTGGTTGTCAACTATTGGAAAAAAAACAGAAAAAAAAGAGAAAAAAAAAAAAACGTAGGAGAAACATTAACAAAGGAAAAAGGAGACAGGATAATAATAATGATACTACTACTACTACTACTACGACTACTACTACTACGACTACTACTGATAAACAAACAGAAAAAAAGAACAACAGGAGGAAAAAAAGCAGGTGGCAAGGGAAAGAGGAAAAGGAAGACATGAGGATGAAGAAGAAGAAATGAGGAGGAGGAGGAGGAGGAGGAGTACAACAATGGCTGACGCTCGCCCTGCAGACAAACTGATGGCTGACGGTCCCAAGGTGAGTGGGTTTTTGGCAGGTGCGAGGAGGAGGAGGAGGAGGAGGAGGAGGAGGAGGAGAGTGATGTTGAGTGATTTTTCTTCTCATTATGTGATGTCTTTGTGTGTGTGTGTGTGTGTGTGTGTGTGTGTGTGTGTGTGTGTGTGTGTGTGTGTGTGTGTGTGTGTGTGTGTGCAATATAATACTACTCTCATCTGCATTATTATTATTATTATTATTATTATTATTATTATTATTATATATCATCATTATTTATTATTATTATTTTTCTTAACTAAAACAACGATACTTATCTAAAAGAGTAGCAATATCCTTCTCTCTCTCTCTCTCTCTCTCTCTCCCACGTAATTACTGAGGCCAGCACGTGGTTAACCGAGTAATAGCAATGATGAGTTAATTTAAGGAAACTCTAATTGCCTATTCGTCTTAGTTTTATTATTATTATTATTATTATTATTATTATTATTATTATTATTACTATTACTATTATTATTGTCATCATCACCATTTTTCCATTTTTCCCTTATTTCCTTTTTTTCTATTTTTGTTTTCTTTTTTCTTTTTGTTTTCTTGTTCTTGTTATTTTCTTCGTATTTATTAAAGATCGGAGCGCAGATAAGAAAAAGCGTAACGTAGATAAGAAAAAGGAAGTTATTTTACGGTTTTTACCACCGACGAGAGAGAGAGAGAGAGAGAGAGAGAGAGAGAGAGAGAGAGAGAGAGAGAGAGAGAGAGAGAGAGAGAGAGAGAGAGAGAGAGAGAAATACGACCCTGGCTGGCTGGACAGGAGGCTTTTAATGACGGTGGGAAAATTTCAAGGACGACGAAGGGAACGACGAGGGAAGGAAGGGAGGAAGGAGGGAGGAAGGGGAGGGAGAGAAGGGAACGAGGGAAGAGAGGGAAGAGGAAAGAGGGAAGGAAAGAGAGGTAGGGGATAGAGGGAGCGAGGGAAGGAATGGGAGGGGAAGGGAGGGGAGGGGAGAGAAAGGAACGAGGGAAGAGAGGGAAGGGGAGGGAGGGAAGGAAGGGAAGAGGGGTAAGGGGAAGAAGGGAACGAGGGAAGGGAAGGGAGGGGAAAGAAGGGAACGAGGAAGGAAGGAAGGGAAGAGAAGGGAAGGGAAGGGGGGAAGGGAGAAAAGGGAAGGGAGGGAAGGAAGGGAACGAGGGAAGGAAGAGAGGGAAGGGGAGGGAGGGGAAGGAAGGGAATGAGGAAGGACGTGAGGGAAGGGAAGGGAGGAAAGAGAAAGGAGGGAAGGAAAGGTTGGGGAAGGGGAGAGAAAAAAGGGAAGGGAAGGGAGGGGAAAGAAGGGGACGAGGAAGGAAGTGAGGGAAGGGAAGGGAACAAAGGAAGGAAGGGAGGAAAGAGAAGGGAGGGAAGGAAGGGAAGGGAAGGTGGGTGAAGGGGAGAGAATAGAGGAAAGGAAGGGAGGGAGGGGAAGGAAGATAGGGGAGAGATGGAAATAGATAGTGACAAAGATAAGATAGTTAATAAACCTTGTAAACCAATCATTAGGCTCATTAAACTACCCATGGAAATGCCCATAACCACTAGGAAAGCCTTATCAAAAGAGGTTGTGTAATTCCCGAAATGCTTCAGAATAAGGTCCACATTATCAAACTCTTCGAAGGTTAAGTCCGTCTATTTGAAAAAGCTCTCGCAGAAGTTGTCAAGGTTTCCATGGGTGGTTTCCTGAGCCCGGTGGTAGTTTTGCAAGGCTTCCGCGCTGTGAACGGGACAAAGGCTGATATTATAAAACATTTTCGCTTCTCTCATGAACTATTTCTAAAGGTCAGAGAGGAGGTCAGTCGGGTTGCAGTGAGTGTTTCTTTAGGTTCACAGTACAGAAGAAGGGTCAAACTACCACCAGGGGCATAAAACTAACCCTGGAAATGTCCCAAACACCTACGAAAGCCTTGTCAAATAGGTGAACTTAGGCTACGAAATGTTTAGTAATACGACCCAAAGACTCATGACAACCCGAAGTGGCTCCTCTCTGGTCCTGAAAAACGTTCGTAACAAGAGCCACGAACGTTTAATATTATCGTCGGTTTTCTTGGGGCGCTTCCGGCTCTCACATCAAGTACTTCCAAAGGCCGAAGAGGAGATCAGTCGGGTTCTGAGGAGTGTTTCTGTAGGTTCATGGCACAGAAGAAGGGGCAACCTACCACCAGGGTCATAAAACTACCCCTGGAAATACCTAAGACTCCTACGAACGCTTCCGACTCTCACATCAAGTACTTCCAAAGGCCGAAAAGGAGATCAGTCGGGTTCTGAGGAGTGTTTCTGTAGGTTCATGGCACAGAAGAAGGGGCAACCTACCACCACGGTCATAAAACTACCCCTGGAAATACCTAAGACTCCTACGAAAGGCTTGTCAAATATGTGTTCTTGGGCGACGAAATGGCGTCCTCCGCTAAGATGGGCCGCCGAGGGTTTTGGTTCCACTCTTCATTGCTTATGCGGTCCAGCCCCATTTGGTGTCCTCGTCTATTATCTCTTTGTTAACGAAATCCTCAAAACACACCAACCTCCCCCCCCCCCCCAGTCCCCGTCCCCCCTCCTATGGGCTGCAGGTATACATTCCAGACGTGCAGGTAAGGGTTCAACAGCCCCCGCGCCGCCCAGCAACAAGATCCAACCCCTTCCGACGACAAATGATCACACGCATACACATACACCCACCCACACACACACACACACACACACACACACAGTCATTTTGGAACATGCCTTTCTTTCTTCTTTCCTTCCCTCCCTTCCTTCCTTCCTTTCCACTCTTCTTCCTTCTCTTCCTCTCTCCCTTCCTCCCTTCCTCCCTCCTCACAGTCACTTTGGTATACATGTCTTCCTCCTCTTCCTCCCTCCCTCCTTCTGCTTCCTTTCCGCCCTCTCTTCTTCCTCCTCTAACTCCCTCCCTCCCTTCCTCCTTCCTTCCCTCCCTCCCCTCCTTCCTCCAGACAGGTGAACGGACTTAACCAATGTCACACGACTAAAAAACAGTGACCCCAACCTCCTTCCGGAAGAGGAGGAGGAGGAGGAGGAGGGAAGTGAACCGTGATCACGTCCAAATCAAGAAGTGGTTATATTGAAGGGAAGTGAAGGGAAGTGGAGGGAAGGGAGGGAGGGAAGGAAGAATGGAGAGATGGAGAGATTATGGAGGGAGGAAGGTAGGGAAGGAGGGGGAGATAATTGAAAAATGTGGCTTCTAGAGGAAAAAAGAAAGAAAAATGGAGGAAAGTTTGCAAGTGAAAGGAAGAGAGTTGGGTCCTCCTCCTCCTCCTCCTCCTCCTCCTCCTAATCATCACCGTCACTTCCTCCTCCTCATCTAGACTTACTTCCTCTTTCCTTCACTCTTCTCCTTCTGCTCCTTTTTCCTTCTTCTCCTTCTCCTCTTCCTCTTCCTCTAACTCTCCTCCCCAACTATTCTTTTCTAATTATCTTCCTCCTCCTGTTACACCTCCTCCTCCTCCTCCTCCTCCTCCTCCTCCGCCATTACCACTCCCTCATCACGGTAATAAGAGGGACGTGTCGCCTCGCCTTCCTCTCGTGTGTTTCTTCGTGTTGCTTTACCTTCATTTATCATCAATATTGATTGTTTATATTTACTTCGCTTATTATTGTTTTTAATTTATCAATATCATTTACTTTATTTTTTGTATTCATGTATTTACTTATTCACTTCAAGACAATTAAATGCATCCGATTGCGTCATAGTTTTTTTTTTATTTTTTACGTCTGAACCTACAGCGCCGGTATAGGCTTGCTTGAGGGGCCTGGATGGTAGTCGACCCCAGCCCGTCATGGCGCAGGCAAGTGTTTATAGTGGCGCCATCTTCTCATTTGTGGAATTTAAGAAAATGTATAATCATGGAACTATTTATTTCAGTTAATGACTACATCAAACAAAGCAGAAGCGGAAGGGAGCGTGAAAGTGATTGAATTATGTAAGAGATACTTTGTGGTACATCATTACTGGAACACAAACCCAAAAATTTAAGAACATTGAGGCTGAGAGAGACCAGTGAGTCAGCTTGCATAGGGCAGCTCCTGTAGCCCTAATACCACCTGTCCTCCCTTGCCATAAATATGTTTAACTTTTTCTTGAAGATAATATAACGACAACACTTATCACATGACTCCCAAGCTTGTTCCCCTAATCTAAAACTCTTTATTATTAATTTCTTGCCTGCGTCTCTGTTATATCTGGAAGTAACTAGTTTGAAGCCATCCTGCTTTTTTAATATCGGGACAATATTAAAATCATGTCCTTCGGCAATGTAACAACTACTGTGACTTTTTCTTACAAGCCAGTTTTCTGACAGCCAAGTGCATTGTCCCGCCTCCCCGCCCGGTGCTTGCAGGCGCTGGGGTGGTGCTGGCGGGGGTGGTCTTGAGGAGCTGCGGTCATGCTGGCTATCATTCCACCTGCAATATATCGCTCCTGACTTTAGGAAGACTCAATCGTCAAAAGATAAGACGAAGCAAGCAATGTAAACAGCTTCCGGACAGACATGAATGGTGTTTAGTCGCGGTGGAGGTCTTTCAGTAGTCGTCATGGTCATCACAAGGCCTTCAGTAAATTGCTTATGACTTTGGGGTTGGTATTATAAGATACTTTCGGTTCTCATATCAGCTATTTCTAAATGTCAAAGAGGGGGTCAGTCGGGTTCTAATGAGTGTTTCTTCAGGTTCATGGTACAGAAGAAGGGTCAAACTACCACCAGGGTCATAAAACTAAAACTGGAAATGCCCACAACTCCTACGAAAGCCTTGTCAAATAGGTGTTCTTGGTCTTAAAATACGACCCTAGGAATACTCAATCGTTAAAAGAAAGGCAGGGAAAGCAATCCATCCAGCCTCCGGACAGACAGAAGCCGCTGCGCACACCCTCACAACGCCTTCAGTAAATCGCTCATGACTTTAGAAATACTCAATCGTCAAAGAAAGGCGGGGAAAGCAATCCATCCAGCCTCCGGACAGACAGAAGCCGCTGCGCACACCCTCACAACGCCTTCAGTAAATCGCTCATGACTTTAGGAATACTCAATCGTCAACAGAAAGGTGGGGAAAGTAATCCATCCAGACTCCGGACAGACAGAAGCCGCGGCGCACACCCTCACAACGCCTTCAGTAAATCGCTTATGGCTTTAGAAATACTCAATCGTCAAAGAAAGGCAGGGAAAGCAATCCATTCAGCCTCCGGACAGACAGAAGCCGCTGCGCACACCCTCACAACGCCTTCAGTAAATCGCTCATGACTTTAGAAATACTCAATCGTCAAAGAAAGGCGGGGAAAGCAGTACATCCAGACTCCGAACAGACAGAAGCCGCTGCGCACACCCTCACAACGCCTTCAGTAAATCGCTTTTGACTTTAGGAATACTCAATCGTCAAAGAAAGGCGGGGAAAGCAATCCATCCAGCCTCCGGACAGACAGAAGCCGCGGCGCACACCCTCACAACGCCTTCAGTAAATCGCTCATGACTTTAGGAATACTCAATCGTCAAAGAAAGGCAGGGAAAGCAATCCATCCAGCCTCCGGACAGACAGAAGCCGCTGCGCACACCCTCACAACGTCTTCAGTAAATCGCTTATGACTTTAGAAATACTCAATCGTCAAAGAAAGGCGGGGAAAGCAATGTATCGAGCCTCCGAACAGACAGAAGCCACGGTGCTCACCCACACAACGCCTTCAGTAAATCGCTTATGGCCTTAGGAATACTCAATCGTCAAAGAAAGGCGGGGAAAGCAATACATCTAGACTCCGAACAGACAGAAGCCGCTGCGCACACCCTCACAACGCCTTCAATGCATCGTTAGGGAGGAGTCAATTTACTTTAAGTTAAGGCAGACGACGCAATGAAGCAAGTCTCCTGGCGGGCGCGAGGGAGCAGTGCATTGTCCTGCCGTCTCGTCCAGCGGTGGCGGCGTCATGCTCTCCATCACGGCGGCGGCCCGGTGTTCCCACGCTCCGGAAGGCGTTATTGCCGCCGCCATTCCTCTCCGTCGTGACTTGGTCGTAACAAATGATGGTAAAAAACGACTAAAAATAATTACCGGAATATTATTGACTTCAAACCGAGATCCAATTTTCTCATCGTACGCCAAACCCGCTGTTAAGATGGCGGGGCGTGGGGGAGGAGGGGGGGGGGGGGTTGATATAGTTATTACTGGAAAAAAATATACGAACTCTTGTAAAAATGAATAAAAATGGAGAGAAGGGAGGGAGGAAAAGAAGGAGGGATACATACTATTACACAGACGGAGGAAAGGAAGAAAAAAGATGGAGAGAGAGAGAGAGAGAGAGAGAGAGAGAGAGAGAGAGAGAGAGAGAGAGAGAGAGAGAGAGAGAGAGAGAGAGAGAGAGAGAGAGAGAGAGAGAGAGAGAGAGAGAGAAGGATTTCCAGATTTTCATTATACATTTCCCAAGGTGGAGGAGGAGGAAGAGGAGGAGGAGAAAGGAGAAGAAAAAAGAGGAGGAGGAGGAGGAGGAGGAGGAGAATGACGACAAATAAGAAGAAAACGATCCCGAGATTATATGAAAAAGATGAAAAAAAAAATAACGGGATAAATTTAAAACGATTATCAGCTGTATATTTTCTTGTTCCTGACGCTAAGTTTTCTTCCCTCACGGCGACATACCTGGCGGCGCTCACCTGCAGGTAATTGGCCGAACCTCACGTGTGTTTTGTGACCATCTCTTTATGCTCACTTTTACTCACTCACCTACTCGTCACTACTTACAAATTTACTCACTCCTTAACTCAGGTCACTTAATGCTTATACTTTTACTGACTTACTTACATGAGTCACTTTATGGTCATACTTTTACACTTACTTAATTTGGTTACTTAATGCTCTCACTTTTACTCTCATTCCCTTACTCTGTTAAGTTTATACTCACACTTTTACTCACCCACTCACTCACGGGTCACTTTCACCCCACTCACTCTCACTCATTCGCTATGCTCACAAATACACCCCACTCACTCATGCATTTCACACACACAGGGAGACACAGACAACACTACTTTGCCCCACTCACTTAGGGCCAGTTTCACAGTTCCCCATGACGGGTTAGTAAGCTCTCAAACTAATACCAGAGCCTTCGAAATTTCCTTGTATAGTGTCTGGTGTTTATATTCAAGTTCACAAATTTGACGAAACTACACAGGGAAAGTCTTGTGTATTTAGTGTGGCATCGAAGACCTCACCATTTTGGATTGTATGGGATTTTATAGTTTGGTTCGGGTTGTTACGAAGACACTGTGTTGGACTGTGAAATCGGCAAGTCAGTTTGTTTACCCGAGTCCTGTCTCCATTTGGCGCCTGTCACGCTCACTGCTCCTCTGAACGGGCTAACTGCATGTCTCCCCCTCTCCCACGGCGGCCTCCCTGTGTTAGACTCATAGAGGGGGTTAATCTTTGCGCTGTCCCTATTCCTAATGCAAAGAGTCAACCAGCGTCTTCATTCTTTCATCCCTTCACCTTCCTTCTGCACTTTCCCTTCTCCATCACCGAAGAAAGAGCTAACAGTTAACAAACGTAAGTCATTTTAAATAGCTCATGATCGATCTGAATTATCATCACTCCTCTAATGATTAATTGATGCAAAGACGTCCAAGCTCGTTTATCAGTGCAAACGATTTATCCAAGTTCACTCGAGTCATTCCTTTAAGTTCAGAAGTCATTAATACGAGTTTGTCTAGTCATTCGATCCGCCCAGATGCTCAGAAGAAACTTTACGAGTCACTGACTATTAAAATCGAACTGAAGTATTGACAATGAAAAGTGGCTCGGAGGAAAACATAAGAAGTGCAAAAAGAGGAGGAGAAAGAATAATGTTGGGTATGACTGGGAGGAGAAGGAAACTACATCACGGCCGAGGGAACAGGATGAAGATACTCTGAAGGCGGCCTCGAGTAAAAAGTGTAGGAAGAGAGGCAGAAAGACAACTCCCATCCTCCTAGAATTAACCTCTCTGTTGGCCATTCCTCTTAATTCTTTTTATAGGAGCAGTGATGTGTGGGATTTTTATTTCATTATTTTCTCTTTTTTTTGCCCTTGAGCTGTTTACGGTAAAAAAAAAAGAAAAAAAAAAAGCCCGACGCATGTTTTATTTCTTTATTTCTTCCTCTATCTCTTCGTTACATGGTGCTCAGTTTCTCTTCGTTCGGAAGGAGAGAAAATCAGGGCCTTTGTCGCGGCAGGATCGATCAGACGGACAAAAAGAAACAGACACGTTGGGAACAGGTTTTTGCCCCGCACTGAACATGTACTGACTAATGATGATAGTTAGGTATGAATATAAAAACCACGCAATGTACACATCAAAACATTATTATTATTTTGTTGTTGTTGTTGTTCTAAGCAAACAACAAACATACTGACCCCTCTTTCGGCCACCTCTTTGGAGTCTTTTTAGGAGCTTAGCAAACGTCCGCAAGAGTAAGGCACGGCGATAGAACTCATTAAAGAACAGGTTACCCAAGTGTTGCAGGCGCCTTGACACGAACAGGAAACAGGCTGCAAACAACTCGGCTTTGAATGTTAACCACGGCTGTGATTATATATACAAGTTTTATGACCTAATTGACTGCCTCTCTCTCTCTCTCTCTCTCTCTCTGTTATTGATTTATATATATTTACAACAAAACATAATAAAAAAAACAAATATAAAAAAATATCTCTCTCTCTCTCTCTCTCTCTCTCTCTCTCTCCAGGTGTCACCAACGAGGGTAAATTTACCTGTGGGGGCTGCAGGTGGCCTACTGGGGGAAAGTCAAAGGTGAGGCCATGCACTGGAAAGGTTACCTGTGTGTGTGTGTGTGTGTGTGTGTGTGTGTGTGTGTGTGTGTGTGTGTGTGTGTGTGTGTGTGTGTGTGTGTGTGTGTGTGTGTGTGTGTGTGTGTGTGTGTGTGTGAGTCAATCTTTCTTTGTCTCCATTTCTTTCTTTCTCTTTCTCTTTTTTTGTTTTATTCATTATTCTTTATTTCTGTCTGTATATTTGTGTCCCTCAATATATGTCTGTCTACCTATCTCTGCCTGTCTCTCTATCTGTCTATTTAAATGCCTTTCTATCTTTTTATCTTTGTCTGCATTTCTGTATCTTTTCATTCGTCTTTCCATTTGTCTGTTTCTCCGTCTATGTCTTCCTGTGTGACTGCCTGAATTTCTTTGTCTCTCCCTCTCTCTGTCTCTCTCCCTCTCTCTGTCTCTCTTACTCTGTCTCTCTCCCTCTCTCTGTCTCTCTCCCTCTCTCTGTCTCTTTCCCTCTCTCTGTCTCTCTTACTCTGTCTCTCTCCCTCTCTCTGTCTCTCTCCCTCTCTCTGTCTCTCTTCCTCTCTCCCTCTCTCTGTCTCTCTCCCCCTCTCTGTCTCTCTCCCCCTCTCTGTCTCTCTATCTCTCTCCCTCTCTCTGTCTCTCCCTCGCTCTGCCTCTCTTCCTCTCTCTGTCTCTCAAACCTAATTTTACATGCAAAAACCACACACACACACGCACACACGCACAAAACAGGTGGGCTCGGACGAATGACAAGGTAGCAAGAGGAAAACTCATGAGTAGGTTTATAGGAGAAAATTACCTTCTTCCTGTCTTGCTCTCTCTCTCTCTCTCTCTCTCTCTCTCTCTCTCTCTCTTGCCCTTTACCCTTTTCTCCTTGAACTGGACAATAGAAAGAGAGAGAGAAAAAGGACAATAGATACCCAAGGAGAGAGAGAGAGAGAGAGAGAGAGAGAGAGAGAGAGAGAGAGAGAGGTACGCTAGAGGTATATAGTATCTATGCGAGAAAAAAAATCACTCTAATCTTAATGGAAATAGAAGAAAAAAATGTTTGAATGGAAAAAAACAAACAAAAAAAAACAATATATTACTAACATGTTAATCTCTATCTATGTATATCTCTCTCACACACACACACACACACACACACACACACTCCCCCCTTCACCCCCCCCCCTCCCCCACACACAACATATAATTCTGACACTCATGAACTAACCCTTCCTTTCCTTGTCCTTCCTTCCCTTCATCTCTGCCGCCGCCCATCTGACACCCCCACATAGAGCCTACCCTTCCCTGTCCCCTGTCCCCTGTCTCTCTCTCTCTCTCAACAACCACACAATAGTAATGACACGAAATTTGCCCTCAGCCACGCCATACCTCTTAGCAATGCCTCTCTCTCTCTCTCTCTCTCTCTCTCTCTCTCTAACTCGTTTTTTTCTTTCCTTCCTTCTTTATTGCTTTTCCTCCTTTCCTTCTTCGTTTTTTTAAAGCTCATTTTTCCTCTTTTCTTCCTCCTTCTCCTCCTCTTCATCTTCCTTCTCTTCTCAACCTTCCTTCCTTCCTTCCTTTCTTCCATTTCTCATCCCTTCTATCCTGTACCTCTTTTTCCTTTCTCTTCCTTCTTTTCTTCCTTTCTTCCTTCTCCTCCTTGTCTTCATTCCCATTTTCTTACTCCTCTCCATCTTCTTCTCTTTCCTTCCTTTCTTCCATAACTGATTCCTTCTATCCTACACCTTCTCCTTTCTCTTAATACCTCGCTTACACCCTCACTTAACCCCTTCACTCCTCATACAACACGCTATTCTTACCACCAACACCACCACTACCACCTCCTCGCTACCCTTCTTTCCTTCCTTTCTTCCATAACTCATTCCTTCTATCCTACACCTTCTCCTTTCTCTTAATACCTCGCTTACACCCTCACTTAACCCCTTCACTCCTCATACAACACGCTATTCTTACCACCGCCTCCACCACCGCCACCTCCTCGCTACCCTTCTTTCCTCTCGTCCTCCTTCCAACCCACCCTCCCTGGCACTTCCTCCCTTCACCCTCGTTACCCCAAGTCACCGAGGCGTCACAGTGCCCCGTCCCACGCGTGTCAAGTGGCGCCAAGGAGAGTACAGCGTTAAGGTGCCTTGGGTTAGCGTGGTAGCAGCGGAGACGAAAGTGATGCTGGTTGACACTCTCCCGCCCTCTCTGTCTCTCTCTCTTAATACAGATGAGTCAGAGGGAGATGAGGGATGGAAGGGATGGAGATAGAGGAAAGGAGAGAATGTGTGAAGGAGGGATAAAAGGGAGGAGAGAGGGGTAGAGAAAGGAACAGGAGAGAAGAGAATGGAAAGAAGGAATGAGAGAAAGAAACGAGAGAAAGCAGAGAAAGGATGGAAAGAAAAAAATAAGGGAAGGGAGAATAGGGAGGAAACAGAAAGAGAAGGGAGAATAGGAGTAAGAGAAAGAAACAGAAGAGAGAGGAGGAACAAAATAACCGAGAGGAAGAAGGGAAAGGGATGGAAAGGGAGGGGAGAGAGGGGAGAAGATTGAAAGGGTGTAAGGGAGGGATGAGAAAGGAGGGAGGAAGAGGGGAGAGGGGAGGAGATGACAGAAAGGGAAGTAAGGGAGTATGATTAATGAAGAGGAGGAGGTAACATGCTGAAACAAAGGAGGGGAGGAGGAGGAGGAGGAGGATAAGAAGGGAGAGAAAGAGGAGGAGGAGGAGGAGAATAAACAGGATAAGGAGGAACGAGGAACAGAAGAACGAGGAGGAGGAGCTGGAAGAGGAGGAAAATGAGAAGAGGGAAGATAAGAAGGAGGAAAATAGATAATGGAAATAGATCATAATAGATTAAAGAAAATAATGAAAAAATTAAAAAAAAGGCAAACACATCAAGTTGTGAAGCAAATAAAAGTACAGAATAAATAAAACGAGGGAAAAAAATATGACTTTAGTAAACAATTTGGAAAGGTTTTATTGAAGGTTTATTGACGAGAGAGAGAGAGAGAGAGAGAGAGAGAGAGAGAGAGAGAGAGAGAGAGAGAGAGAGAGAGAGAGAGAGAGAGAGAGAGAGAGAGAGAGAGACAGACACACAGACAGACAGACAGACAGAGGAGAAGGGGCGATTATGAGTAGACAACCCGCATTGTACGGTGGAGGTGACAGGGAGAGAAAGAGAGAGGGAGAGAGAAAAAAGGGAGGAAAGGAGGGATGGAGGGAGAGAGAGAGAGGGGTGTAAGGGGAAGGAAAAAGAGGGAGGGAGGAAAGGAGAAAGAGAGGTCACATTTTCTCTCTCTCTCTCCACATGATTGACGCAAGAGAGAGAGAGAGAGAGAGAGAGAGAGAGAGAGAGAGAGAGAGAGAGAGAGAGAGAGAGAGAGAGAGAGAGTTCTCCCTTCTTATAAGTTATGGAGTGTTGCAAAGTGAAGGAATGGAGGTACTACTTTCTCTCTCTCTCTCTCTCTCTCTCTCTCTCTCTCTCTCTCTCTCTCTCTCTCTCGCTGTCTCTCTCTCTCTCTCTCTAATTTTCTTCCATTCACTTTTCACTTTTCCTTCCTCCTATTCTTCATTCTTCCTCTTCTTCCTTCCCTTTTCTCTCACTCCTTTCCTTCCTTCCTCCTCCTCTTCCTCTTTCCTTTTTGTTTTCCTATCCTCATTTTTTCCTCTCTTCCTTCTTTCCTTCTTTTCTTCCTCCTCTCCTTTCTTTTTATAATTTCCCCGTCTGTTTCCTCCTCTTCTTACTCCTCCCCTGCTCACAATTCCTCCTCTTCTTCCTCCTCCTCTTCCTCCCTCTCGCAGCTCTTCCTCTTTCCTTCCTTCTTAAATAACCCGTCCACCACCACCACCTCCACCGCCTCCTCCTTCTTCTTCCCACCCGCAAGAGTCGCTTCACTGGTTCCAAACTGGTGCTTCAAGCCACAGAGGGACCTGCCGAGTGCTTGCTTCGCTGGAGACTGGGACGAGTGTAGGAAAGTCATATCCTTACACATTTGCGCGGCGTCACACTTACACACATTCGACAAGGGCTTCGTAGGAGTTGTGGGCTTCTCCGTGGGTTGTTGTATGACCCTGGTGGTAGTGTGACAAAGCTTATGAATCGTGAACCTAAAAGAAAACTCATATTTTTACACATTTTCGCGGTTTAGCGCTCACACACACATTCGACAAGGCTTTCGTAGGAGTTGTGGGCCTCTTCTTGGGTTGTTGTATGCCCCTGGTGGTAGTGTGACAAAGCTTATGAATCGTGAACCTAAAAGAAAACTCATATTTTTACACATTTTCGCGGTTTAGCGCTCACACACACATTCGACAAGGCTTTCGTAGGAGTTGTGAGCCTTTCCGTGGGTTGTTGTATGCCCATGGTGGTAGTTTGACAAAGCTTATGAATGGTGAACCTAAAAGAAAACTCATATTTTTACACATTTTCGCGGCTTAGCACACACACACACACACACATTCGACAAGGCTTTCGTAGGAGTTGTGGGCCTTTCCGTGGGTTGTTGTATGACCCTGGTGATAGTGTGACAAAGCTTATGAATGGTGAACCTAAAAGAAAACTCATATTTTTACACATTTTCGCGGCTTAGCACACCCACACACATTCGACAAGGCTTTCGTAGGAGTTGTGGGCCTTTCCGTGGGTTGTTTCATGCCCATGGTGATAGTTTGATCAAGCTTTTGTACCATGAGAGTGTAGGAAAACTCGTGCGAACCTGATTCATCTCTTTTTCGGCCAATGGAAATAGTTAATGTGGCGGCGGAGCAGACACACATTTGACAAGGCTTTCGTAGGAGTTGTGGGCCTTTCCGTGGGTTGTTGTATGCCCCTGGTGGTAGTGTGACAAAGCTTATGTACCATGAGAGTGAAGGCAACATCGTGCAAATCCTATTCATCTTTTTTTGGCCTTTGGAAATAGCTGATGTGAGAGGCGGGTGAGTCTGTACGGACCCAAGATTCACGTCCAAAGAACAGCAGCGCCTCAACGCAAAGGACATAGAACCATATTTTTAAACATTCCTACGCCCAAGAACACGTAATTTACTAGTCTTTCGTGGGTGTTTAGGGCATTTCCAGGAGTAGTTTTATGACCCTGGTGGTAGTCTGAGCCTTCTTCTGTACCGTGAACCTAAAAGAACACTCATTAGAACTCGA
>NC_066561.1:9508215-9520715 GCF_024679095.1 Eriocheir sinensis | reverse complement strand
CATTCCTTCCAATAGCAAGTTTTGGGATGACTTCTTGCGCCTTTCTGAATAGTGAATGGAATGTTGCAGTTCTCTAAGAGTTGTGGAAGCCAAGTTATGTAAGATTTATTCAATGGCATCTTTATATCTTTTTCTTCATTCCTTTCACTAGTAAATACTCTTCTTCTTCTTCTTGCGCCTTTCGGTATTCTTAGATTTCTACAAGATATACGGAAGCCCACTAGATGTAATAGTTATCCAATAGTATTTTAATATCCTGATTCCCTTCATTCCTTCCAATAGTAAATGATCACTTCTTGCGCCTTCACTAAGTCTCGGACAGTGGCGCGGAACGTTGCACTTTCTAAAAACATACGAAAGCCCTCTAGATGTAAGAGTTACCCAGTAGTATCTTAATATCCTCGCTTTCTTCATTCCTTCCAACACTAAACGTTCTGATCACTTCTTGCGCCTTCACTAAGTCTCAGACAGTGACGCGAAATGTCGCACTTCCTAAAAACATACGGAAGCCCTCTAGATGTAAGAGTTATGTATCTTAATATCCTCATTTCCTTCATTCCTTCCAACACTAAACGTTCTGATCACTTCTTGCGCCTCCCCGAAGTCTCAGACAGTGGCGTGGAATGTTGCACTTTTTAAAGGATCGCGGGGGCCACTTAACATTCCCAGGCTTCAAGGGCACCCCGAACAAAAGGGGACGTGGGTGATGGCCGGGACGAGGCGGGGTGACACTCGGGGACGTCCGCCACCCCATGACGTGTAAATTACGGTCTGGCCCCAACACCATCCGTCCAGTTTACATTCTCACCGGCGGGGGATTCGGCCTCCTCCGCAAACACTCGTCGGGCCGCACAAAGGACGGGACGACGTTTATCCTGCGTGTCCAAGAGAAAAAAAAAGGTGCTGGCGAGTCGGCCCACAAGCACGCAGCGAAAACACAACACAGAGCCTTATCCTGTGCCTTTTGTGAGGGCTGCCGGGCTCTGGAGGGAGGGAGGGAGGACTGGAGAGACGGAGTGGAAGCTGGAAGAGGGGTGAAGGCTGGGAGAGGAGTAGAAAGAGAAGTGGAGGAGTATTTGGAAGGAGGGGAGGCGTGAAGACAGTCGGAATAAAGAGATAGAGAGAAGCGGAGAGGAGACTGGAGGAGAGAAATGGATGGAAGGGAGGAATGAAGTGATGGAGTAAAGGAATGGAGAGTAGGAGTGGAGAGTGAGAAAGAAGTAGAAAGGGAGAGAAAAGGAGTATAAAGCGGAGGGAAAGGAGTAGAGGTAATGGAATGAAGGAGTAGAGAATGGAGACTGACGGAGGAGTGGAAGGCATGGAGGGTGAAGGGGAGTGGATGATGCGGGAGGGAGGGAGAGGGAGGGAGTGAGGGCGGGCCAGGGACGCGGGGAGGCAGGTAGGCTGGCGATAAAGCCGCTAAGTAGACAAGTGAATATCCGGGTTAGACGTGGATATTAAGTGGTAAACAGGCATGTAGGGGCGACTTTGTTTCGGGGAGGGAAGAACGAGGCGCCTCTCTCTCTCTCTCTCTCTCTCTCTCTCTCTCTCTCTCTCTGTGTTCGTCTTCCCACATCCAACACGTTTTTGCTGTACGGACGGACGTGGGTGTGGATACCGCAGCCACCGCCACCGCCACCGCCGCCGTCGCCGCCGCAGTGTTCTCCTCCGCGGCGGCTTATCGCCCCTACCTGTCATTGCCACGCCGCGGCGATAAGCGCGCCGCGCCTCGTTAATAGAGCTTTCCACTCTATCGCACGCCTCTAATTACCTGCCCCCGCCTCCCTCCCTTCCCCGGCAGTCAACAAGCCTTCAGGGGGGTAATTAGCCGCCCATCGCGACAAGTGACGGAGGCGGCGGCGGCGGCGGTCGAAGCTCAAGGAATGCAAGTGTTCGAGACGATACCAGCGGCGGCCCGCGAGCTTGTTATTCCGTGAGTCTGGCTGACCCAACCTGCCGGTGCCGCCCTTAATGACATTCCTCTACCACCGCTCCGCCTCTCTCTCTCTCTCTCTCTCTCTCCCCTCCTCCCCCGCTGCTGGCCATGAGTCCCTTCACCGGCCGCTCCTGCTGCCCGCCCGCGCGCCGGGCCCGTCGACGCAGTTCATGGTCGGTCATGAAGTCAGCGTCTGGGCTCATGACTGCCTCGCCTGCCTGGCCGGCGCGGCGCGGGGTGACCTCCGCCGGACGCTCACACCGACATCCGGGCCTCGTCTGGCCGGCCGCCGCGCCACAGCCCGCCGCCCGGCCGATGGCCGCGCTGGATGCTGTGTTTTGACTGTGGCCACAAGATGGACGGCGTCCGGATGAAGGGGACGCTAACAATTGAATATTAGATATCAGTCGCCCTTACCGGTGCATGAATAATTCAGTCGGCGGGCGGGCGGGCAGCGCGCGGCGCCCACAACACTTCGCTCAGCGGGCGGGGAGCCGCGGGGGTGCGGGCGGGCGAGTCGCTCCCACACGGCGCGAACCACAGCGACCCGGGTCACGCGCTGCATTTAGACATTGATGTATCATAACCTGGGTCTGGGCGGCCCATTAGCCGGGGTCTCACCACTCCTATTAAGTCGAGCTGGTGTTTTGTCGTGTGTGTGTGTCCCCTCCCTACCCCGGCCCTTCATTCCTCGCCAGATGTCAAAATCTGATTACACACGACGCCAATTACCGCCGTCCGAACTAAATTATCTGGTAAAAGGCCGATTGGAAGTGGCAATTCCAGCGCGGCCAGAGACCCGCCGCCGCCAGCACCAGAAAACTTTTCCTCTTGTGCCGAAGTGTCCAGGCGGGGCGGCGGCGGCGGCGGCGGCGGCAGGGGCGTGCCTGGGCGGCGGGAGCGTCGACTTTGGGGGCTGCGCGGCGCGGCGCGTCTCTCCTGTCCCCCGCGCCTGGGAACACTCGCGCCGCGTCTCCTCCCGGGCAGTGACAGATTTTCGAGCCAACCTCCGTTTAATTGGAAGTAACCCGCCACCCGCTGCCCGGCCCAGCGGGGGGTGGCGGGGGCAGCGGGCCCCGGCACCTCCCGCGATGCCCCGGATGATGGCCGCGGCGGAGGCTTGACACACACGCTTTGGTCGATATATAACCTGAGTTGACTCTTATGCAGCCGAGATGGCGACCCGGACAGGCTGCCGCGGCGACGAGACACCGCCTGTACGGGCGAGGCGCAGGGCGGCGGCAAGGGGAGCGTCGCCCTTGTGGGAGGACGCCTCGCCCGCCCTCTCGCCGCGCTCAGACCCGAGGAATGTTGACGGACGAGACGAAAGCAACTGAATCATTCCTCATTCATATCGCAGCTGTTCACAGAGTGCTGGCAGCCGCGGTGTGGCCAAGGTGTGGTGCTGCGGCGAGCTGCTGCTGCTGGTGCTGTGCGGAGGAGCGGCCGTGGCTGTGGCGGCATGATGGGGGACGTGATGGGCTGCTGTGTGGCCGGCCAAGCAACCGAACAGTGGAAGAGACTTAAAGAAGAAAACGGATTCATGGAGGAGGAGGAGGAGGAGGAACAAGGGGAGGAGACGGAGGAGGAGGAGGAGGATTGGAAGAAGAAAAGGAGGAGAATCCCAATAGTGATCACATCACCATAAATATACCATTTGCTGATATATATAAAAAAAAACAAATATTAATTTGGCGGCTTTTGACAGGGAACAAAATTTAGAGATAAAGAAAACACAGGTGAGAAAAATGGCAACAGTGATAAACAAAAAACGTCATAAATTACATAACAAGGAAAGGATGCGAAGATGCGAGAAAATACAGAGAGGAGGAGAAGGCGTATCACTGAGAGCAGGTAGACGCTGGGAGGTTGAGAGGCGGCGAAACACTGCAAAAAGGCACAAAGTTAGAGAAAGTAAAGGGGCTATTACACTGGGCAAATTTTCCGTGGATCTTCAGTCAAACCACGATTTCCGCTGGCGTGGTTCTCTTATTTCCGTGGTTTTCTGACGTGTCCACGATCTTCCAAAGCTACGGTAGATTTCACTGAAGGACGACGGTATTACTCACCATCAGCAGCAAGAACAACAAACAAATGAGAACTACGCTAGCGGAAATCGTGGTTTGACTGAAGATCCACGGAAAATTTGCCCGGTGTAATAGCCCCTTAACGTTACATAAACAGCGAAAAGGTGCGCGCGAACACTGACAAACGGGGCAAGACAGGAGGAAGAGCCCAAACAAAGACGGGGAGAGGAAGGGAAAGTAAAACACGGCATAAAAATAGAAAATATGACAAAAAAAAAAAAGACAAGCGAGGCAAACGTAGCACTAAAAACGATGAGGTAGTGCAAGGAGAAGGGAAAGTAAGCCACACACACACACACACACTGGACGCCCATTTTAACGCTTGAACACCACCCTATCACCGTACGTCTTCCCGCCTGCAATCCCGGCGCTGTGCTACACTCCAACACCTGCGAGCGTCATCCACCTGTGCCAGCGGTGAACAGGTGGGTTTTAAGTCCCTGCCGCCCACCTGAGACTCGCCTCCGCCCTGACTGCTTTCCTTCCCTTTAACTCAATGTCTTATCTATACTCTGTTACTTAACCTATGCGACTTTTCTTATAAACTCGCTATCTCATATTCAGTTACTTTACTTATGACGCTTTCCCTAAGACTCAATCGCATACCTAATCTGAAGTACTTTACCTATGAAACCTTCTACTTTAACTCACTTATACTCAGTTACTTAACGTATGAAAAAAAAAAAAACTTGGCCTGTGTCCTTTACCGTGAAAATACAAGTGGACAAAATGGAGTAATATCTCGTCCATAAAGACCCCTTGTAATAGCCCATAGTCCCTTGTGATACCCTCGTAATACTACCTAGTTCCTTGTAATAATCCCTTGTAAAGCGCCATAGTCTCTTTTTATTGTCCACAGTCCCTTGTAACACTCCCTGGTAATAGTCCTTAGTCCGTAGCAACAGCCCACAGCCCCTTGTAATAACCCATAGTCCCTTGTAACACTCCCTGGTAATAGTCTCTACTTCATAGCAAGAGCCCACAGCCCCTTGTAATAACCCATAGTCCCTTCTAAGTCCATAACGATCATCTTGTCACAAAAGTAATATCTGGCCCATGAAGATCCCCTTGGCCTGCCTCAGACGCCGTGATAAAAAAGAACGTGGACGAGATGAAGTAATGTCGAGTCCAATAAAGAATCTAAGCGGAACAAAAGACGGATGCAGCGACGAGCCCCCGAGTGCTGTGAAGTCCCCGACACTGCGGCAACAACCCAACGAGTAATGCATGACAGACGCATTCCTCCCTTCTCCCAGACACACACACACACACACACACACACACACACCGTCAGCACAGGTTCCCACAAGACAGACTTCTCAGGTAACTGCTGTGCGCAACGACCACTGATTTCAATAATAAAAAGATATTCACAAAACGAAATACCAAAAAAATAACTTACAAATTACATGAAAAACAAAGTTAAAAGATGCGAAAGATGAGACCGAAAACACATTGGCATAGCACTTGAAACAGACAAAGAAAGGCAGATGAATTTGCTGCTCAAGATATTTCTCCTAAACTTATCTCTCAATGCTATCGAAATACCTAGTGCAAGAGTTGGCCAGTATCTTCACTCCTTCATCCCTGTCACTGGTAAACTCTGGAGCAGGTTACCTTTCTGAACACCCTTGGAACTGTGTCTAATTAATCTGTTCTCCTTGCAAGAATTTTTAAGGCCTCTTTTGTAATTTTTGTCCGGCCCTTGATATATCTCCTTACTATGAAAAAAGATGATAATCGTAGAACTCCCGAAGAACATCATATTGATCCCTGAACGTAATATCGTAGGACTCCAGTTTAGGTGCTTGAAGACAACCGTTGGGCCCAGGACAACTTCGCGCAGAACCTCGAAGGAACATTGTACGGCACACACTAGCACCCTGTGAAACCACGTAGCAAAACCTAAGGATCTCGGAAGAACCCCCGTATAGTGCCCCGAAGGAACATCAATATAGGATAACAGCAGGACCCCAAAAGGACTCCGTATCAAACCACGACGGAATCTCGTACGAATAGAGCAAGGACCCAAAAAATTGCACAACTGTAGGACCCCTGAAGGACTCCATATCAAACCACGAAATATCTCGAAGGACTAAAACTAGACCTCTAAAACAATGCATGACAACAGTAGGACCCCAATGACTCCGTATTGAACCATGTGAGGTCATCGCAACTCAAGGCAGTATTCAAAGACCACGTAACGTAGAAAAACTATAGATATCTCAAAAGACTCCGCATAGAACACCCAAAGAATATCGTAGAACTTAAACTAGGACTCTAAGACAATGTAGGACAGCTGTGCGACCACCAAAGGACTCTGTGTAGGACCAAGATGGAAAGCCGTAGGACACGAGCTAAGGCTACTGTCCTGTGTGACCATCATATGACATTTTAGGACCCTGTGGAACCACCGTCTAACTCTTGTATGTCCACAGAACACTTTTGGATCATCGCCAGACCCTGAAAACTATCGGCAGGCAAACCATGGTCGCTTCGGAGGTAAAAAAAAATATCATGGAACACAGTAAGATGCCATGAGACCATCTACTAAGTCCTACATCTCCATAGACCACATAAGGACCATCAATAGACCCTGGAACACCCTTAAAATCCCCGGCAGAACCCTTTCGACTAAACACAGGGTCCCATTGTCGATAAGGCGATTGTATATAACATTGTAGAAAGCCATGAGACCACCTTCTAAGTCTTGCATCTCAACATAACATTTTGAGACCTCAATTTCAGACCCTGAAGACCCCCTATAATTCCAGGTAGGACCAAATAAACAGACCCCATGGCCCCGTTGGCGGAAAACAATCGTATATAACTCTATAGGAGCCCATGAGACCATCCTCTAACGCTTGCATCTTCACAAAGCACTTTAGGACCATTGCCAGGCCACGGAGACCCTTTAAAGACCCCGCCAGGACCTCCAGACAAATCAGGGTCCCGTTGGAAGGCGAGGGACGGAATGACAAACAAAGAGTCGCCGGCCATCACATATTCAGTCCTTCGCTGCGCCGCTTGGTGAGTGAGAGACGGGAGGAAGAGAGGGAGGAATGGTATTTGGACAGTAGGAGGGGGTGGAGGAGGAGGAGGAAGAGGAGGAGGAGAAGGAAGAAAAAGAAGATAAAGACGAAGAAGAAGACGAAGATGCCGAAGACGAGGAGGACGAAGAAGAAAAAGGCAGAAGACGAAGAGAAAGAAAGCGAAAAAGAAGACGAAGAAAAAGATGCCGAAGAAGAAGAAGGGAGAAGACGAAGAGAAAGAAAACTAAAAAGAAGAAGACGAAGAAGAAGAAGAAGGAAAAGAAGAAAGCCGTACAAGAACCTTAATAATTCTCACACTACAAAAGGTGAAGTAAGAAGATAAACAGATAGACAGATAGATAAACAGATAGATAAAGAAAGAGAAAAAGAGAAAGAGAGAGAGAGATAATACACTTTCAAGATGACCACCTCACACCTGGTCCACTCAAGAACCTCCTCCACCTCTTTATGGCATGACTCACCACCACCATCACCACCATCACCATCACCACCAAGTCGTTGTCAGCCCACCCACCACCTCCACCTATCAAACCACCGATCGATTCGTCCACTTGTTGGCATATCAATTCGCTCTTCATTTGTTCCACCCCTTCCACCTCCCCCCCCCCTTCCCCTCCCCTCCCCCGCGCACGTTCCACATATCCCTTCAGCCACCCAGACGCCCTCCACACCTCCCATCCACATGCATTCCTTCATTCCCACATACTTTTCCACATGCATGCCTTCCCCTCCACATACTTCCACATATCAGTCAGTCACATACTTTTCCACATATCCAGTTCCTTTCTTACCATCCACATACCCACACACTTTTTCCACATGCGGTTTTTCCCTGCAACATACTAACATATCAGTCACCCGCATACTCCCCACATGTCAAAGTCACCCACATACATCCACACACCCACATGAATTCCCTCCCTCCCACATATCCACATACCAAACTCATCCAAAACTCACTTTCTCTCATCCACTCTTCCACTGCAAGCCCACTTTCTCATCCACTCCTTTTCAATAGCCCCGTTCTTTATCCTTTCCTTTCATCCACCTTTACCCAAGTCCACCCACTGAGATATTCATCCACCCATTACATAACTATATATCCACTTTCCAGTTCCTTAACCCATCCACTTATCTTCCATTCCACTAAAATTACTCATTCTTACCCACCTCTTCCATTTTTCCCTCTCACTGTCCCAACCCACCACCCACCCACCTATTCAATAACCCACCCACTCAGCTTCCATTCCACCCGATCTCCCTCTCACCCACCCCTTTTCCAGCCCACCCACTAAGCTATCCACCCCGCCGTCCCACCCACCCACCCACCCTCGCGCGCCCAGCCAAAAACCCGCCCGATATGGTAACCGCCAACTGCATCAGGCCGGGTAATGCCAGGCGCCCGCCCACTTACACTCCCTCCTTCACATACCACAAGTCTTTAATCCCTCCCGCCCACACCTATCCACACACGCCCATTCTCTCCTCTCCCTGCACTCCCCGCCCACATATGTTTCTTGCTGTAACTCACTCTCTCGCTCCCACGCACACGCACACGCACACACCGACACACACACGCACACACACACCTCTTATCCCACCTACACACACACTATAACATCTCCACACCGCCCACTTCTCCTTCTCTTCCTCCTCCTCCTCCTGGTTGTATCCCATCTGCGGCCGATCAGAAGAGAACATTATTATGATGGCCGATGTGTGGGCCATCAGAGACGCCTCCCTTACTCCTCCATTATCTCTCTCTCTCTCTCTCTCTCTCTCTCTCTCTCTCTCTCTCTCTCTCTCTCTCTCTCTCTCTCTCTCTCTACTACAACTACTACTACTACTACTACTACTACTACTGCTGCAGATAATGAGTCAATGAGATGAGGCGACGCTTGGGGAGGAGGCGGCTGAGGTGGGAAGCGAGAGGGCGATCTTTCGGTAGGAGGAGGAGGAGGAGGAGGAGGAGGGAGGAGGAGGACGAGACGGAGGAGGAGGAGGAGGAATACCACAATGAAGGTCCTTACCCTTCTCCTGATCCTACTCCTCCCTCTCCTACTCCTGTTCCTGTTCCTCCACCTCCTCTTCCTCCTCCTCCTCCTCCCCCCCCTCCTCGGCGCGCCCCATGAGGCAGTGCATACCATCCGTCCAATTTTCTCCATCACGTGCCCGCCGCCAACACAACACCGCCGAGCCTCGCCGCAACACCCACTACTGCTCCTGACGTGTTTTAGTTCGCTGCTTTACGCTGTTCCTGCCCGGGGAGCCGCGGCGCCCTGGCTCTCCGTGTGGACAAGACTCGGGCGCCGCGTGATGGGCCATGATGGATGTGGGACGCCCGCCGCGCCGGGGAGGGGGTGGGGGGGAGGGGGGATCGGTTACGAGTTAGTAGTCGATCCAGAGTGTCGTCTTTCCGGCGACTGATAAACTCAGACAAAAAAGACCAGTTACGGAAGATTTCACATTCCAGGTGTATTTTTTGGTGTCTCGTCAGACGTTTCGGGACGACCTTGATGACCGACGCGACGCTGCGTGCCGCGAGGGGCAGCGGTGCCGCTAGAAGCCCAGCCCCGCCAGCCGGTGCCCGCCAGTGCCCGCTAGCCAGCCGCGTGCAGCAGCGACAGCAGTGACGCACCCTCGCCACCTTCCCGAATATGCAAGTTACAATGCAGCCGCTGAGTCCCCGAGTTCCAACACGTAGCCGAGAGGCGACGCGGCGCAGCGCGGCCACGTGGGCAGCACAGCCTCCATGGGGCGAGGAGCAGGACGCCACCATGGGCAGCATAAAGCTTGGCCAGGTCATTGGGCGCAGGGCAGGGCGGCGGGGGGCGGAGGCTGCCGGAGGAGGGGGAAGGCACAAGCTGGGGTTGGCTGCAATCGGACGCGGCGGCGGCAAATTGTTCAGTCATCACCACGGCCAGCACAAGGCCGGGCCGCCCAAGGGGACCACTCCTGTGGTGGACCGCGGGGCACGGCGCGGCGCCGCCGCCGCCGCCCGCACGTCCACGGCGAAGGGCGGGAGGTAGTCAGCACGCTACCGCCCCGAGGCAGCCGCGGGCTGCGACAGGACGTGGGCGGCAGAGTTATCGTGCAGCGGCCAGCTGAGGCGCCTCGGGCCGCCCAACTTACCTCTGGCACCGCCATCACCGCCGCCGCCACCGCCGCCCGCCGCTAAATCACCCCACAGTCAACGCTCCCTGTCTTGGCCACCAAACTTGCTGTCTGCAGCGTAATTTATGTCGTTTCCGAGGCGTGGCTGCCGTCATGAGGTGCACACGTCACGTTCCTTCCCCCTCCTCCCCGGGCATGTGGGAAGCAGGACTGCCTTGCCTTCGTCCCGTGAATCTCGTCCCTCCCGTGCCTCGATGCACCGCTCCCACACCTGCAGCCCTTCACACACCTGGAGCATAGAACCCACAACACACCTGAAGCACACGGCCCAACACCCGCACCCTCCAGACATACACCTGAAGCACACGGCCCCAACACCTGCACCCCCCACACCTGAAGCACCGGCAATTACGGCTCATCACACACCGGGAGGAGGAGGAGGAGGAGACAGAAGGCAGGAGCAGCGCTGGTGGTGGCCTGCCCTGCCCGTCACCACCACCACCATCACCACCACCACCACCATCACCACCACCACCATCACCGGTTCGTTCACTCGGCTGGCCAGTGCAAACCTTCCCGGAGGCGCCCAGTTTACCTGCTCCGACACACACACACACACACACACACACACACACACACACACACACACACACACCAAGAAGTGCTCAGCCCCCATCAGCACATCTAACTATCCTTTTCCTCTTTCTTTTTATCGCCCAGACAACGAAAGTGAAAGCCCGAGGCACAAACATGAGGCGTGGCGATGACAGCGACGGACGGCAACGATGACGGCGACGGACGGCAATGATGACGGCGACAGAGAGAGAGAGAGAGAGAGAGAGAGAGAGAGAGAGAGAGTCATGTGCAGGGTCCAAGAATCACTGCTCTCTCTCTCTCTCTCTCTCTCTCTCTCTCTCTCTCGCTCGCTCGCTTGCATCCCATCCCCACGGGCGGTATGCACACACACACACACACACACACACACACACACACACACACACACACACACACACACACACTAAATCAAGGGAATCCATCAAGCACACAAACACACAAACAAACTCACCCGCTCATCCACCCTTCCTGCAACTGTTCCACCCGCCTCCCTCCACTCACCCACCTCCCTCCTAACCTACTAGCCCTCTTCCACCCGGCTTATCCTCCACCTCCACCCATCATTACCTACACCCATTCCCCCCCCACCCCACCCCCACTCTCTCCCTCCCAGCAGTGACCACAAGGCGACAAAAAGTTAGCAATTGATGTGGATCCTGAACAAGTAGTCGTGTTGATGGTGAGGATGGAGAGGTAGGGTGGGGTGAGTCTGGGGTGATTGGTGGGGTGTTGGGGGGCATTGACACTGCTCCTGGGTTGATGTACTGGGGTGAAGAAGGAGGGTGTGACGGAAGAGGGGAAGAAGGAGGGAAGGATTGGAAAGGAAGAGTAGAGGGGAAGAAGGAGGGGAAGGACTGGAAAGGAAGGGAAGAGGGGAAGAAGTTGAGAGGTGAAAGAGGAAAAAGAACGATTGGAAGAGATTGGTAAGGAAAGAGGGATAGGAGATGGAGGAGGAGGAGGAGGAGGAGAAGGGAGAGAAAGAGGGAGGCATGGGTAATCAGGGTGATGTAGGTCTGTTACGAAGGTAGGGAGAAGGGGAAGGAGGCAGGTGAGGAAGAAGGGAGGGAATATAAGGAAGAGAGGAAGGGAGGAAATGGGAGGAAGATAGGGGAGAGAATGAAGAAGAAGGGGAAGAAGGAAGGGAGAGATGGGGAAGAAGAGAAGGGAAAGGAGGAAGAGGTGGAGGGAGGGAGGGAGGGAGGGAGGGGGAGAATGCAAGGTGGAAGAAGGGAGGAAAAGAAAGGGAGGAAGCAAGGTGGAGAGAGAGGAAGAGAGGGAATAGGAGGAGGAAAGGATGCAAGGTGGATGGAGGGAGGGAATGGAGGAAAGGGGGAGGAAAAAAGGGGGGGGGGGGAGGTAAAGTGTTGTGAGTGAGGTGTTTGTTGTTTTTATCGTTGATGTTTTATTTGCTGTTTGCTGAAGGAAGAAAAATCAGTGACCAGACTATTTTGTGTTCCTAAACTTGCATTCCTCTCTCTCTCTCTCTCTCTCTCTCTCTCTCTCTCTCTCTCTCTCTCTCTCTCTCTCTCTCTCTCTCCGTCCGTCTCCATTCCTCCAGCGCACCTGCTCTTCCCCTCCTCTTCCTCCTCCTCCTCCTCCTCCTCCTTCCCTTCTCTTCTCTTCTTCCGACCTCTCATGGGCCCGCCTCATCCTCCTCCTTTTCCTAGACACATTCCTCTCCTCCTCCTCCTCCTC
>NC_066561.1:9483215-9503215 GCF_024679095.1 Eriocheir sinensis | reverse complement strand
ATCTACCTCCCTTTCCCTTTTCCTCTGCCTGCTTCTCTTTCTTCTTCCTCCTCCTCCTCTTCGTTTCCTAATATTCTTCCCTTGGCTTTTCCCACCAAGAGACAGACAGACAAAAATAAAAATCTCTTTCAAGCATCTCATCTCACCTTCCTTCCCTTCTTCCCTCCATCCTTCCCTCTCTCTTTCATCTTCTCTCTCTCTCATAAGAATCCTCCTCCACGGAAATTCTGGGACAAAAACAAGTTCCCTCCATGACGCAAGCAGAGTTAAGTCCCTCCCTTCCCTCCATACCTCCTTCTCTCCCTTCCCTCCTTCCCTCCCTTTCCCCAATCTGAGAGTTATAGTCTAATCATCTTGTCCCAACCAGAGGAAAATATTAGCTCTAGTGTCCTTATCTTCCCTTCCAATCGTTTAATTTGGGCCGTGTGTGGAGGAGGAGGAGGAGGAGGAGGAGGAGGAGGAGAAGGAGGAGAGACTTGTTTAAGGTCATCACTAAGGACAGGAGACCGTGAAATGACCTGACCTGTTGCGAGAGAGAGAGAGAGAGAGAGAGAGAGAGAGAGAGAGAGAGAGAGAGAGAGAGAGAGAGAGAGAGAGAGAGAGAGAGAGAGTAAAAAAAAATATCCCCCTCCATTGTTTCCTGTTTGCACAAAGATGGACAAAGGAAAGGTTGGTCAATTTCATCTCTTGTTGTTCAATATCAGAGGATTTCAACAAAGCAAGGACTCTCTCTCTCTCTCTCTCTCTCTCTCTCTCTCTCTCTCTCTCTCTCTCTCTCTCTCTCTCTCTCTCTCTCTCTCTCCTGCTGTGTCATCTTATTTCTTTCTTATTTTCATTTTTTCTGCCTTTTCTCTTTTCTTATTTTTCCATTACTTATTCTTCCTCCACCTCCTCTCTCTCTCTCTCTCTCTCTCTCTCTCTCTCTCTCTCTCTCTCTCTCTCTCTCTCTCTCTCTCTCAATTTGCCAAGTGAGAGAGATCGTCATTGTTGCAAGTTACACAGATTGGGACATTTGCGGTGACTGCCAGGAAGACGGAGAGGCGCGATGTTGCAAGAGGAGGAGGAGGAGGAGGAGGAGGAGGAAGAGGAAGAGGAGGTAAGACAGAAGAGGAAGAAAGAGAATGGGAGAATGGAAAACATAAAAATGAAATAAATGTAAAAGAAAACGAAGAAGAATATGGAGGAGGAGGAGGAGGAGGAGGAGGAGGAGGAGGTAAGACAGAAGAGGAGGAAAGAGAATGGGAGAATGGAAAACATAAAAATGAAATAAATGTAAAAGAAAACGAAGAAGAATATGGAGGAGGAGGAGAAGGAGGAGGAGGAGGAGGAGGAGGAGGAGGAAAAGGAAGGAGGAGGAAAACAGAAGAAGAGGAAAGAGAATGGAAGAGAAATAATAAAAAAGAGGAAAGTTATAAGACAAAACGATGAAGAATTAAGAGAAAGATTAGAATTAAAAGAAGAAAAAGGTGAAGGAGGAGAGGAAAAAAACAGGAGAGGAGGAAAAGAATAACAATAAGAAAATAATAAAGATAAAAAGAGGAAGAAGGAGGAGGAAAAGAAGGAAAAAAGAGGGAAAATAAAGCAAGCAGAAAAGAAACAACAATAAGAATAACATTTACAGGAGGAAAAAACAAAAGAAGAAAGAATGAGGAAGAGGAAGGAGGTAGAAAATGAGATAAAAAAAATAATAAAATTAAATGATGATAGGTATTAAGAGAGAGCGGAGAGGGGGCGGTGAAAACAAGTGCACAGACAGGCAGACAGACAGACAGACAGACAGACAGACAGACAGACAGACAGACAGACAGGCAGGCAGACAGACAGACAGACAGACAGACAGACAGACAGACATAGATACAGACAGACAGACAGACGGATAGACAGACAGACAGACAGACAGACAGACGGATAGACAGACAGACAGACAGACAGATAGATAGACAGACAGACAGACAGACAGGGAGGCCTCGTAGGAAGCAATAAGCCCAGACCAGCACTGCCTTACACTTTACGAGCCCTAACCATCAGCCCGAGCCTGCCCAGCCCAGTCCCTCAAAGCCCCGGCCTGAAAGAGAAGACCTAAGGGACGAAAAAAGAAGAGGAAAAAAATAACATATTTTGATGAGAGAGAGAGAGAGAGAGAGAGAGAGAGAGAGAGAGAGAGAGAGAGAGAGAGAGAGAGAGAGAGAGAGAGAGAGAGAGAGAGAGAGAGAGAGAATAAACGTGAAGAAGATGAGAGAGGGAGGTGAGAGGTGAAGCAAAAATGGAGAAGAAGCGTGGGTGAAGAAAAGAGAGAGAGAGAGAAAGAATGAGAGAGGGAGGAAAAGAGAGAGAAAAAGAGGAACAAGGGAGGGAGAAAGGAGGAGAGGAGAGAGGAGGAAAGTCACGCAAGAGTAAACACGAATGGAGGAATAAGAAATAAAATAGAGAAAAAAAATAATAGTAATAATAATAATAATAATAATAATAATAATAATAATAATAATAATGATAATAATAATAATGATGATAATAATAATGGTGATAGAAGTGGAAAGTTACGCACACAAACCTACACACACACACACACACACACACACACACACACACACACACACACACACACACACACACACACACACACACACACACACACACACACACACACACACACACACACACACACACTGGACGTAAATCTCTCTGCATTCACATTTCGTGCAATTTTCCAACCCTCAACTTCCGGGCGACGAGGAAAAGGAGGAAGAGGAGGAAGAGGAGGAGGAGGAAGAGGAGGAGGAGAAGGAGGAGAAGTTGTCTAGACGTGGAGGGACATTGGCGGACACGTCGGGTTTTGGAGGAGGAGGAGGAAGGAGGAAGAGGAAGGAGAGGAGGAAGAGGTGGAGTAGGAGTGGAAGGGAGGGAACAAGACAGGGAGGAGCAGAAGGCGAAGGAGTGCATGTACTGGAGGAGGGAAGAGGAAGAGGAAGAACTGGAGGAGAGGAAGGAAAGTTGAAGAGGAGGAGGAGGAGGAATATACAATCACACACTATGCATCAAATACAACACCCTTTTTCTTTGCCTTCATCTTTCAATAATCAAAACTACACAGAAAAAAGGCAGCAGATAATTGTGACTTGTCGAGAAAGAGAGGTGAGTCGAGGTTCATTTTGCGGTGAGGGACATGTTCAAATCTATCCTTCCTTGTTCTACTTTCATTTATATTTCCCTGGTTTTCATATTTCAACATCAACGCTCGTAAACATTCCATTGTTACTTTCCTCTTCTTCTTCTTCTTCTTCATCTCTTCTTCTTCTTCTTCTTCTTCTTTTTCTTCATCCCAATTGTTCGTTTTAAGCTGTAAGAGACATGATCAATCTGCATTTCCTCGTAAACTTTCCATTGTTACTTTCCTCTTCTTCTTCTTCTTCCTCTTCTTCTTCTTCATCCCAATTGTTCGTTTTAAACTGTAAGAGACATGATCAATCTGCATTTATCTGCATTTCCTCGTAAACTTTCCATTGTTACTTTCCTCTTCTTCTTCTTCTTCCTCTTCTTCTTCTTCATCCCAATTGTTCGTTTTAAACTGTAAGAGACATGATCAATCTGCACTTCCCTGTTATTCTTTCATTCTTACTTTCCTCTTCTTTTTCTTCATCTCATCTTCATCTCCCAACGTAATGGCAGCAACAGAAACTCATCACAACATTATTACAACTCTATAAAAAAAAACAAGTTAACCTTCCTTTTAAGCTGCAAGAATGTTCAAATCTGTTCTTCGTAGTTCTGCAGTCATTCTTACTCTCCTCGTCTTCATCCAACCGTGTGGCAACAGTAAAAATCCAGCAAATCATTATGACGAGTAGAAAAAAATTGTAGGTATGCATTCCTTTTAGGGCGTGAGAGACAAGCACAATCTTCCCATCTAAGTGTCCAACCTCCTCCACCCTTCCCCATCCTCCACCTCTCATCTTGGCCTCATCTTTCATCTTTCGAAGCAAAGCATGACAACAGCAAAAGAACGGCGTATCACAATGACGGTTCAAGAAAGGAGTGTTTACGTTCTCTTCAAGCTAGAAGAGACGAGGCCGGAATGACGGACCCTCGTGGACAGACACTAAGAGGACTTTTGACAAACAACATCAACCATCAAATATTAATCATCACGGTTTAAATTCTACGAAGGAGGTGGAACTGAGGATTGAGTGTTTTCTACCCAACCTGAACGTAGCGAGGTGACAACAGAAGCTTAAGTCGACCTCAGAGTGTCTTTAATTCTCGGAGCGTCGTTGTTGGGGTAAAGAAGCAGAAAAATACGTAGGGATGAGCGGCATTAGACACGTCAAGTAGTCAGACCAATGCCTACCGTGACCTCCTTTGTATCACGGTGAAGGAGAGCTAAGGGACACAGGAGAATGATAAAAATGGACCACAACACTCCACGCCTACAAAAGAAGAAAAGGATAAACAGACGATTACAAAAGAAGGATCAAATTAGGAAAGAGAGGTGCCTTGATGCTTCCTTCTGAAAGAGTTAGTCAGAATATGTTACGGGCCCTTAACTTTTATAATTCTGTTTTGCCCAAGTCATCCTTCGTGTGTATTCCTTCTTACAGGTGACAGATGAACTGGGCAAAACAGAATTATAAAGTTTAATGCCCCGTAACATGTTGCTCGTATAGAAAAACAGGAGGTGGTGAGAACATTTTACGGGCCCTTAACTTTTATAATTCTGTTTTACCCAAGTCATCCTTCGTGTGTATTCCTTTTTACAGATGACAGATGACCTAGGCAAAACAGAATTATAAAGTTTAATGCCCCGTAACATGTTGCTCGTATAGAAAAACAAGAGTTGGGCAGAACATTTTACAGGCACTTAACTTTCATAATTCTGTTTCGCCCAAGTCATCCTTCGTGTGTATTCCTTCTTACAGGTGACAGATGAATTGGGCAAAACAGAATTATAAAGTTTAATGCCCCGTAACATGTTGCTCGTATAGAAAAACAAGAGTTGGGCAGAACATTTTACAGGCACTTAACTTTCATAATTCTGTTTTGCCCAAGTCATCCTTCGTGTGTATTCCTTTTTACAGGTGACAACTTTCATAATTCTGTTTTGCCCAAGTCATCCTTCGTGTGTATTCCTTTTTACAGGTGACAAATGAACTAAGCAAAAATGAATTGTAAAGTTAAAGGCCCGTAACTGTTGCTCGTATAGAAAAACAATAACAAAGGATGACGAGGAATAATGTACTTCGGTAGGAGAGGCGCCTAGATGGTCCCCTCCCGAAAGTTTGCCATGTGATTAAGTAAATACAGATAAAGGAAGGTTGTTCTTGAGTTTAAACAGTGAAGGAGGAAAACAGATGAAGATACAGATTTACTTTTGCATTAGGAAATTCAGTAGTACAAGACATTCCCTATTACCATCCCCCCACCACTCCCTTTCCTCCTCCCCCCTCCTCCAGAAGCTTCCTCACCCCCTCCCTCCCTTCCCTCCTTCCTTGCTGTTACATTCCTTATATATCAATGTGAATACAATTTCTTACTACATTTGTTTCCTTATATAAGACTTTTATCCAATGACGTTTTATCCTAGCCCAAACTGTGATCATATTTCCATTCTCTCTTCGACACAACAGATTAAGGAAAGATTGTGTATATTCTGTAACTCTCGCTTTAGAATGTTGGACGAAATAGCTAAATGAAGAGCTATTATCCAGGTGTAAATAAAGGCACTTCAGTGATATTTATAGACCAAAGGTGAGTACAAATATTAACCCAAGAATATATTTGAATATTTTTCTTAATTAACTTTCAAATTGTAAAGTTCAAATGTGGAACCTCCCATTCCTTTGGTACAAGAGTGCATTGGCCTGTGTGTGTGTGTGTGTGTGTGTGTGTGTGTGTGTGTGTGTGTGTGTGTGTGTGTGTATCGGGCACTGATGAGTAGAAGACTGAAGTAGAAAGCAGTGTTAAGCGGCTTTGGTTGTCCCTCCTTATTGGTGTCAAGGAGGAGGAGGAGGAGGAGGAGGGAAAGGAAGATGAAGATGAAGACGATGACGAAGATGAAGAAGAACGAAAAACGAAAACAAAGAACGACAAAGAAAAAGAAAAAGAAGACGAAGGAAAAGATGAACGAAAAAAAGAAAAAAAGAAAGAAAACACGAGAACGAAGATGAAGAAAAAGGCGAATTCGTAGATGAAGAAGCAGAAGAGGAAGACGAAGAGGAGGAAGAGGAGGAGGAGGAGGAGGAGGAGGAGGACGTGGGAAGCTTCAAGTTGTTCAAACGAGTCCCAAAGAGAAGCTTGTGAGGAATCTGTACCCATGAGTGTGTGTGTGCGTGTGTGTGTGTGTCTAGGTGTATGTGTTTAGGTGTGTCTATTTTTTGCATGTGAAACAGATATGGATAAATAGATAAAGACAGATGGATAAGATAGATAGATAGATAGATAGATAGATAGATAGATAGATATAGGAAGAAAAAAATATTAGTAGCATAAACATGACAATCAAAAACAAAACAAAACAATCTCTAAATACAAAAACAAATCCCTTAAATAATAAACTAATATATTCTCATAAGTGCATAAGTGTGTTGTGTCCAAATAAATAAACAATTCACTACCAGTAACAATCCCTGGGTACAATCAGACCGCCTTCGGAATTTGACCCTGGCTGGCAACGCGCGCTGTCAGGAGGAGGGGAAGTAGTAGCAGTAGTAGTAGTAGTAGTAGTAGTAGTAGTAGTAGTAGTAGTAGTAGTAGTTGTTGTAGAAGACGACGACGACGAAGAAGAAAAAGATGATGATGACGCAGAATAATAATAATAATAATAATAATAATAATAATAATAATAATAATAATAATAATAAGAAGAAGAAGAAGAAGAAGAAGAAGAAGAAGAAGAAGACGAAGAAGAATAAAAAAGACGAAGAAGAAAAAGAAGGAAAACAACAACAACAACAACAACAGCAACACGAAGACGAAGAAGAAACAGAAGAAGAGGAATAGGAGGAGGAGGAGGAGGAGGAGGAGGAGGACGTGGGTAGCGAAGGTAACATAACTCGGCTGCATTGCTTGAAGAACACAGATACGAGGAACATCATAGGTCTCTCAGGCAAGGTTACGAGGACGGCCGAGACATTTTTAGCACCGCCAGACGTACATATTTTATACCAGCGAGGTGTTGCTGTGAGGAAAGAACGTGGACCTTTTTTTGATTAGGAAGAATTTAGCTTTGGAACTGGTGAAGAATTAGCATCAACCAAAGAGCAGAAGGAATCATGAATTTAGTTTCAGGAATCATGAATTTAGCTTTGGGAATCATTAACTTAACCTTGGGAATCATGAATTCAGCTTTGGAAATCACGAATTTAGCTTTTGAAATGATGAAGAACCACCATCAACCATAGAGCAGAAGGAATCATGAATTTAGCTTTGGGAATCATGAATTTAGCTTTGGGAATCATGAATTTAGCTTTAGGAATCATGAATTTAGCTTTAGGAATCATGAATTTAGCTTTGGGAATCATGAATTTAGCTTTAGGAATCATGAATTTAGCTCTAGGAATCATGAATTTAGCTTTAGGAATCATGAATTTAGCTTTGGATATGTTGAAGAACCAGCATCATTTCAAGAGCAGAAGGAATCATCACGAAGCTAAACCAAAGATACATAGGAACATAAGAACGTAAGGCTGAGAGAAGATATTGTAGGCACTTTGGTTATCGAGTTACTGTTATTACCATTATTACAGAGATCCATGGACGAGCATCAAGGGGAAACTAAACTGCTATAGACCCAAACAGCCCCCTTGATGAATAGATATGGATGGGGAAAAATACAAGACAGTGACAATAGAGTAGAAATTAAAGGAAAGGGTAGAAAAAAAATACCTAGTGAGTTCATAGATGGATGTTGACTATTGCTTTAAGCTAACATAAGAAAAATAAACTTGTAGTAATTTAGCAGCAACAGAAGTAGTAAGTAGTAGCATAACATAAGTAAAACAATGAATAGAAGTAGAAGTAGTAGTATATGAGGCAAGAGAAGTGGAAATAGTAGTAATACATTATGATTATTTATATTATCATTATTATTCAAATTGTTGTTATTCATATTATTATCATTGTTGTAAATTTCCTGATTATCACTTTCCTATCTTGCTATTATGAGGGAAACGCATAATTAGGAGGAAGTGGAACAACAAGAAGGATTAGGAGGAGGAAAAGGAGGAGGTACAAAAGAGGTAAGATCTAAGATGATGATGATGAGGAGGAAAGGGAGGCTGCGGCAGGAGGAGAAAGGCTGACGCGTGGCAGGCCTGGATGAAGGAAGAGGTAAGGAGAGGAGAGAGATGAAGGGAGGGAGGGAGGAGGAGGCGGAGAGAGAGGTCGCTGAAGGAAAAGCGGGGAGAGGGAGGGGAAAGGGGAGGAATAGAGGGAGGCAGCGGGCACCTTGGTTGGCTGCACTGATACCCTCCTCCTCCTCCTCCTCCTCCTCCACCTGACCCTATACAGTGCATACTTCCAGACAGACAGAGGGGGAGAGGAGGTGAAGGGAGGGAGAGGTGGAGGGAGAGAAGGTGGAGCCATGGAGAAAAGTCATGAGTTGTCAAGGAGAGAGAGAGAGAGAGAGAGAGAGAGAGAGAGAGCAAATACGAAAGGAAACTTCTGGGATTTCCACTGCGTGTGTGTGTGTGTGTGTGTGTGTGTGTGTGTGTGTGTGTGTGTGTGTGTGTGTGTGTGTGTGTGTGTGTGTGTATAATAAATGATGAGTAATGACTGAAAAAAAATATATATACAAGCGACGAAGAATAAGCAAAAAATAAAAAAAACATTATTCAAAACCTAATAAACAGTAATGACTTAATGATTAGTTAAGTGTGTGTGTGTGTGTGTGTGTGTGTGTGTGTGTGTGTGTGTGTGTGTGTGTGTGCACCTGTCTGCTAGCCCTAAGGAAGCACCAACACTCCCGCATGCACGAAACCGCATTCCTACGCAAGCCAGACCTGTCCCTCCCTTCGTCTCTCTCTCTCTCTCTCTCTCTCTCTTCCATTATTTCTCTTTATTTTCTTCATTATTTTTTCTCCCTTTATTTTTCCTTTTATTTTACGTATCCTCCTCTCCTCTCTCTCTCTCTCTCTCTCCTGCCAATCCTCCTCATTTTCCATTATTTCTCTTTATTTTCTTCATTATTTTCTTCTCCTTTTATTTTTCCTTTTATTTTACGTATCCTCCTCCTCCTCCTCTCCTCTCCTCTCCTCTCCTCTCTCTCTCTCTCTCTCTCTCTCTCTCTCTCTTCCTCTCTTTTCTGTCTCAATTTTTTTCCCTCCTTTCCTTCCGACTAATTATGCAGAGTGGAGAGGGAGAGAAGGAGAGAGAGAGAGAAAGAGAGAGAAAACCAGAGGAAAAGGAGACAGGATAGAATGACAGAGTGGAGAGACGAGAGAGGAAAGGAGAGAAAGAAAAAAATGAAGAGGGAGGAGGAAACAAGAGAAAAAGGGAGGGAAGGAGAGAGGATGAAAGAAGCGAACGATGAGGAATAAGAGGAGGGGGACGAGGAAACGAGGAAAATAGAAAAAGAGAGAACGATAGAAGTGAATCCCAATCAGGTGAAGGAAATTAGACGAGAGTTAAGAATACAGAACGGATGGGAAGAGAGAAGAAGGGAGAGAAGTCAGGAGGGAAGGCAATAGGAGAGGAGGATCAAGAGAGGGTCAGCAATATAGGTTTTAAGAGGGATAATTTTGGCTGTAGAGAAAGATGAGCCCCAAAGGAAGATAATGAAAAGGGAAGAAGACTAGAGAGGAAGAAAAGAGGAAGTCAGGGAGAGGAAGAGGAGGAGAAGGACCAGGAAAAACAATATAGTCAAGTCTGAGGCCCCGACACCCATATTTGAGTAACACTTGTGGTGGATGGCCGATAGACACACGGAAGGCCCCGATCAGCCCCGACCAGTCCTTCACAGCCTGGACCCTCGCCCCGACCAGAACCGACCAGCCCCCGACGCTCACCCGACAAGACCATCACAGCCACCGACCCTCGCCCCGACCAGCACCTTATAGTCCCCGACGCACCCCCGACCAACCCCTTGTGGCACCCCGACGCTCAACCGATCACATTCCCTAGACGAGACACTTCACACGCCCTGATACCTGACTGTGATGGCAAGCAAGGGCAGGTAAGCACAGGTAAGCACGCACGCACGCACACACACACACACACACACACACACACACACACTACATACATATAAGTAGTCATTAAGTTTGAATAAAGATATTTTTCTAATCTTTGCCTCTTTTATAAATTTTTTTAGAATATATTTTTTAGTTATTATGATTATATACCTCAACACACACACATACCTCAACACACACACACACACACACACACACACACACACACACACACACACACACACACCTGCATTCGTTCTGATACATATGCATACACAGTAACACACAAGCTCACTCACACGCATACAAATTAGTCTATTTACATACTAATGTGAACGAGAGATATTTTTATACTTGAAATGACGCAGATTGAGGATGAACTAATGAAAAATATAAACGAATAAATAAGAATAGTAAGAAAATTAACAGAGTAATGAAAATGAAGCAAATAGTTAATAAGAGTGTCATTATTGTCTGAGGGAGAGATTAGATTAGGCCGGAGGGATCTTCATACTCTCTCTTGATATATAAGTCATGGAAACATAAAGAAATACAGTGAATAAAAGAACAATCCACAGAGTACCATTAATAGAGATGAAAGAGGAAATACAGCACCGAAATACAGTGAGTAAACGCATAGTCCTGAGTTTACCGTTAATAGAGATGAAAGAGTGAACCTACAACTTAACTCTTGCACCAGGGAGTTGGACAGCATAGGGATGAGCTGGAGGGGGAAATCTCTTGGCAGCGGAAGGGGTGGAAGCAAGCAGTCAGTAAGTTCAGAAGAGCAGTGAGTAAAAATATATTCCAGAGTTTACCGTTAAAAGAGATGAAAGAGTGAACATAATTCTTAACTCTTGCACCAGGGAGTTGGACAGCAGCGGAAGGGGTGGAAGCATGCAGTCAGTAAGTTCAGAGGAGCAGTGACCAGGAACAAAAACATGAGAAGATAGCAGATAGCGAGGGAAACAAGATCGTGGGTGACTTTGAGAGGTTAAACACACACACACACACACACACACACACACACACACACACACACACACACACACACACTCGTACACACACATATACACATTCCAGGCCAGTACCTACACACAAATACACATTCACATACAGGTATTAGACACGAAAGAAGAAGACGGGCAAAAAAAAAGTAGCAGATTGTGAACTGATAAAACAACACTCTGACAGGAGGAGGAGGAGGAGGAGGAGGAGGAGGAGGAGGAGATGAGAAAAAAGGGTGCCTGAGGAAGGAAAAGAGGCAGAAAATACCCGAGAAGACAGGTAATCTAGGAGGAGGAGGAGGAGGAGGAGGAGGAGGAGGAGGAGGAAGAAGAGGAAGAAGAAGAGCTATTAACAAAACACCCATCTCAATTCCGACTTTAACCACACACACACACACACACACACACACACACACACACAAACACATACAAAAGCACCCTCTGACCCCCCCCCCCTCCACACACACTTCAAGGATGCACACACACAAAAACAACACAAACAAAAACTAAAATAAAAAAACACCACATTTCGTAATCACACACACACACACAAAAAAACACAATAGCATAAAAATCAAGAAAATAACAAAACAAAACAAAACCAACACTTCCCAATCTCTCTCTCTCTCTCTCTCTCTCTCTCTTCGTCTCCTTCTTCACCTTGACGGATAAACCAATCCCCAATCGCCTCCCTCCTTGGCCCTCTCTCCCTCGACCAATCACGTCCCTCGGTGGCCCTCTCAGTAGTAAAGACCCTCGGCCAATCAGCGTCCGCCCCGCCCCTGCCCCGCAATGCACTGACCAATGGCGAGCGTCTCAACCTCATTACTCAGAAGACGCAGGTAATGGACGTGAATTTCCTCTCTCTATAACTCCTCTTTCCCTCCCTCCTTTCCTCCATCCCTCCCTCTCTCTCTTTCCTCCATTCTCCTCTTGCCCTTCCTTCTTTCCCCCCCCTTCGTTTTTCCCTTCATTCTTCTCTCCCTCTCCCTCTCTCTCTCTCTCTCTCTCTCTCTCTCTCTCTCTTATTCCTCCTCCCCTCTCCTCTTTCCCTCCCTCCTCTCCTTAATTCCTTCCTCTTCTTCCCCTCTCTCCCTCTTATCCCCCTCCCCTCTCCTCCCTTTCCTCCACCTCTCTCCCTCTCATTCCTCCTCTCCCTTCTCTCCTTCTCTCCAATTCTGCGTCTCCTTTTAATTTCCTCTCTACCTCCTGTAACTTATATGACAAACACACACACACACACACACACACATAGAGAGAGAGAGAGAGAGAGAGAGAGAGAGAGAGAGAGAGAGAGAGAGAGAGAGAGAGAGAGAGAGAGAGAGAGCACCCCCCCACCTCCCCTCCCTTCACCACTAATGAGCAACAAGTGTGTCGCGTGAAGGCTCCCTCGCAGGTGTGGGGGAAGATATACGACTTTTTAAACACCCGCTAATCGCCGCTCACAGCCACGCACGCCACGCCACGACGCCCGGCGGATAAAACAGGAACCAAAGGACTGGAAAATGAACTTGAAATGTGGAGTAAAAACAACGCAGCTAATAATTAATGATGAGGAAAAACTTCATGTGTTATAATTAGACTAAGCAGATAAGTCATGAGTTGAGGAGAGTGAAATTCTAACACACACACACACACACACACACACACACACACACACACACACACACACACACACACACACACACCATGAATTAGAAGAGTGAAAACTTATATATAATTTTTTTTTGCAGTTAATTTTTCAGTCTTTGCCGAGTGGCCGAAGACTACCCATCGAAGCCATAGGGGAAACGTTAAAAAAATAAATAATAGCAAAATAATAAGAATGAGAACTAAAAAAATAAATAAAACCAAACATTGAATAAATAGACTGAAAACTGAAGACGATAGAAGAAGAGAGAAATTGAAACATGTTAAAAGGAGAGAAAGATCTGATCAAGAAATAAAATAAAAATAAAGAAAACTAAATTTGAAATAGGAAAAATAAGACTAATACGAAAATACAAAAATGGAAACTAGACATGAAAAAAATAACGAGACTCGAAATAATAAAAAAATAAGAATACGGAAAAAACAAAAATGAAAAATAAACATGAAAAAAATAACGAAACTCGAAATAATAAAAAATAAGACTAATACGAAAATACAAAAATGAAAACTAGACATGAAAAAAAATAACGAAACTCGAAATAATAAAAAAATAAGAATACGGAAAAAACAAAAATGAAAAATAAACATGAAAAAAATAACGAAACTCGAAATAATAAAAAATAAGAATAATACGGAAAAACAAAAATGAAAAATAGACATGAAAATAAAATAACAAAAACTCGAAATAATACAAAAAAGACTAATACGAAAATACAAAAAATGAAAACTAGACAAGAAAACAAAATAACAAAACTCGAAATAATAAAAAAGATCGTGAATAAGAGAAGAGACAAGTAAACACGAATTAAAAAAAAAAAAAAACTATGAAATGAAATCACGAGGAAAAAAAAAATCAGTACAGTCGTGAAACAAGAAAAGCAAAAATCAATTAACTTACTGCGCAGTGTTGGGCAAGTGCGTCTGTGTTCAGGCAAGACACGTGGCTGCTTTCCCCCCGCACCCCCCTCCCCACCTCTCTCTCTCTCTCTCTCTCTCTCTCTCTCTCTCTCTCTCTCTGTATGTGTGTGTGTGTGGAGGGGGGTTGTATGTATGTATGTATGTATGTATGTATGTATGTATGTATGTATGTCTGTCTATGTCAATAATTAGATAAGTAACTCAATATATAAGTAACCAAAGAAACATACACAAATTAACAAGCAAATCAATTAAGATGATAATAGTAAAAATAGCAGTAATAACGATGATAACGATGATGATGATGATGATGATAATGACAGTATAAAAATAGCAATAACAAAACGAACTCATAAAGGAATTGAAAAAAGAAAAACACACTAGAATAAGAGGAACAGTGTGACAAATTCTTCATGTTGCAAAGTGGGTCAGGTGAGAAGGGTTACCTGTGCGCCGTTAGTCAGGTGCATGTGTGTGGGGGGGCAGGTAACGACGGGCCGCTTACGTAACACACACACACACACACACACACACACAGGTACGGCAAGTCACCTGTCTCTTAATTAGGTCACCTGAGTCACTCTTGAAACAACTGTATGGCAAGTTTTTCCTTCCCTTCCCTTTACTCTGTGTGTCTGTCTGTGTCTGTCTCTTTCTGCCTGTCTGTCTGTCTTTCTGTGCCTCTTTTTGCCTGTCTGTCTGTCTGTCTGTGTGTCTCTTTTTGTCTGTCTGTGTGTGTCTCTGTCTGTCTGTCTGTCTGTGTGTCTGTCTCTTTCTGCCTGTCTGTCTGTCTTTCTGTGCCTCTCTCTGCCTGTATTTCTGTCTGTCTTTCTGTGTCTCTGCCTGTCTGTCTGTGCCTCTTTTTGCCTGTCTGCCTGTCTGTCTGTCTTTCTGTGTCTCTTTCTGCCTGTCTGTCTGTCTTTCTGTGCCTCTTTCTGCCCGTCTGTCTGTCTGTGCCTCTTTCTGCCTGTCTGTCTGTCTGAAAGCAGCATTTTAATATATTCTCCTTCACCACACGAGCCTCATCACCCACGTGGCACAAACTCGTTTATTGCAGTCTTGTTCATCACTTTCTAATCCTTTAAACTATTTTCCTTACTTCTTTTATGCAGATCTTTATTATTCCAGTAGTTAATATTCCTAACATACTTTTGTTTGATGTCATTTAGGTGAACTTCTTTTTCTCCTTTTTTCTTTCTTTCTCATTCTTTTACTACTTCATATTATTAATGGTAGTTGTAGTAGTAATGTTCTTCTTCCTCTACTTATTCTTAGTGTTAATTTAAGGAGAGAAAGAGGAAGCGTTAGATTAAATACCAATACTGAAAAAGTTCTTAAGATCCACAGCAGAGGTTTAATATATATTTTTTTTTACATCCCCGCCTATAGCGCCGGTAAGCTTTCTCCAGGGTCCAGATGGTTGGCCCAAGTCCGTCATGGCGCAGGCAATTTTTATAGTGGCGCCAGATATGCTTGGCTCATGCTGCCCCCCGGAACTCATTCTTGATTCACTGGACGGTTTCTTTTAGAGTCCGGGCTGATGGCTGGTCTTCTGGACAGCATGTGGGTAGTCTTAGGCCACTCGGCGGTGACTGAAAAATCCCAGGTGGTAGCGTGGGGATTCGAACCGACGTTGTCCATGGCGTGGTGAATGTGAGCCCAGCACGCTAACCACTCAGCCACCGCCTATTACATAATTCAGGTCCCAAAAAGCATACAGATAAAAAACTAGCTTATGAATAGGGTAATGGGTGAATGGGAGAAGCTAGGCAGCCATGTGGTCGAGGCTAACACGATAGAAAGTTTCAAATGAAGGTTAGATGGATTTATGGGCATGAGGAGGAGGAGGAGGAGGTCAGGTGGCTAATACGTTTCTAAGCGGCTACCATAAAGAGATCGACCGGCCTTCTGTGGTCACTTCCTATCCTTGGGTGTTCCTCTGCACCCACATGTTTATTGCAGCCTCGTTAATTACCTTGAGCTCAATTAAAAGGGTCATTATTATCATTGTTTTCCATATATTTTACGTGTTTTTTTTTATATATCAGGAATAGGTTTTCATTTTCACGAGTGTAGATTTTTATATATAAGTGGAGGAAGGGTGGAGATGAAGGGAGGAACAGGTGAAGGAAAGATGGGAGATGAACGAATGAAATCAGAAGAAGGAAAGAGAGAAATGGAGAAATAGGTGAACGAAGATGAACAGGTGAAGGAAGGAAGGAGATGAACGGAACAACAGAGGGAAGGAGGTAAGGGAGATGAAGGGAAGAATGGGTGAAGGAAGGAAGGAGAGAGATGAACGGAGGAACGGGAGAAGGAAGGAAGGAGATGAACGGAGGAACTAGTGAAGGTATGAGATGAAAAAAAGAAACGGGTGAAGGAGAGAAGCAAGGAAGCGAACGGAGGAACGGGTGAAGGAGGGAACGAATGAAGGAGATGAAAGAAGGAGATTAACGGAGAAGCAGGTCAGGGAAGGAAGGAGAGGAAGAAAGGAGAGAAAGGAAAGGAGATGAACAGAGGAACGGATGAAGGAAGGAAGGAGATGAATGAAGATGGAATAAATAACAGGTGAAAGGGAGAGAATGAAGGAAGGAAGGGATGAAGGAAGGAAGGAAGGAAGATGAAGGCAGCCCAGTGTTTGTCTCTCTCAGCGTCGCTAAGTCTCCTTCGCCGGGCAAGATGCGACTCGGCTCGTCAGGGGCACTCACGGCAAACACGGGAAGGCGGGCAAACACGACCTTGGAACACACACACACACACACACACACACACACACACACACACACACACACACACACGCAGTCGAGGCCAAGCAACACTGGTCAGCACAAGCGCTTGCCAAGGCTATTATATGATCGACACTCCTGATGGTCATTTTAACGCCTTAGATAAAGTGTTTGAGGATGGTGATGATAAGAATGATTGGTAGGATAATAAATACAGTAGTAGTAATGATAATAGTGATAATGATGAGTAATAACAATAATAAAATGAATATCAACAACATAGATAACTGTGATAATGCTTTCTTCTTTTTCTTTTCTTTTTCATTGTTCTTTTTTTCTATTTTTTTCTTTTCTTCTTTTTCTTCTTTTACTTCTTCTTCTTTTTCTTCCTCTTCTTTTCTTCTTTTTCTTCTTCTTCTTCTTTTTTCCTCCTCTTCTTCTTTTTCTTCCTCTTTTCTTCTGCTTCTCCCCCTCCTCCTCCTCCTACTACTACTACCACTACTACTACTACTACTACTACTACTACTATCACTACCACAATCAAACTACCTTATCATATCTTATCAACGAAAGAGAGGAAGGAAAGAAGAATGGAAGGAGGAAGAAGGAAAGAATGAAAAGGCTCGGGGAGGGAGAGGCCGCCGAGCACCTCACTCTAATACAGAACAAACCCCTCAACCATAATAATAATAATAATAATAATAATAATAATAATAATAATAATAATAATAATAACTGCACTTGGCTCAGTTTCTTTGGCACGTGGATGAGGGAGGTGAGGTAAGAGAAGGGAGGAGGGAGAGAGGGAGGACGAAGAGGAGGAAAGGGAGGGGCAGGTGGAGGAAGAGAGCTAAATGGGGAAGGAAGGAGAGAAGGTAGAGGGAGAAACTGGGGAAGGGGGAGGGAGGAAGAGGAGATAAGTGAGGTAAGGGAGTAGGGAGAGGAGGGAAGGGGAAGGGAGGGAAGGGGGAGGAAGGGATGGGAAAGGGGAGGGGAGGGGAGGGAAAGGGAAGGGGAAGGGGAAGGGGAAGGGGAGGGGAGAGAAGAGGAAGGGGAAGGGGAGGGGAGAGAAGAGGATGGGAAGGAAGGGGAGGGAGGGGAGGGGAGGGGAGGGTGTAACCAGTGGCCTAATTATCCAAATCTCGTCACACCTGAGCCGCGTGTAATTACCTGGATGCCCTCCACACCTTCCGGCCCCCCCGCCCTCCCCTCGTCTCTCTCTCTCTCTCTCTCTCTCTCTCTCTTTCCTTGCTTCCTTCCTTCCCAACTCCCTTCCTTCCCTCCCTCCTCCTTCCCAGGTGTCCCAGGAGTAGAGAAACAGGGGAGGGAAATTTAATGGAAGGAGGGAAGGAGAGATAAAATGATGGAAGGATGGAGGAAAGGAAGCAGGTGATGAGGGAAGAAGGAAGGGAGAGAGAAAATGATGAATGGAGGGAAGGTAATGAGGGGAGAAGTATGAGGAAGAGGAGAGAGAAAAGTGAGGGAAGGAAGGCGGGGGAGATAAAGGATGGAGGGAATGGAGGAAAGGAAGTAGGTGATGCAGAAATGATGGAGAGAAAAAAAATGATGAATGGAGAGAAGGAGACGGGGAGAGAACTATGAGGAAGAGAGAGAAAAGTGAGGGAAGGAAGGCGGGGGAGATAAAAGGAAGGAGAGAATGGAGGAGAGGAAGGAGGCAATGAATAAATGAGGGATACAATTTATATTATGAGGGAGAATGAAGGAGAGCAAATAGAGTAGGCACGAAGGGAGGAAGGGAGGGAGGGAGGAGACGGAAGGGAGGAGACAGCATGCAAGAGGAAGGGAAATCAACAGAAGGGAGGGAGAAAAGGGAAGAAGGGTGCTTAAGGAAGAGAGGATGAAGGGAGGGACAGAAGGGTAAGGAGGATGATAGAGGCAGAAGGAAAGGAAGGAAGGAAGGAAGGAATGGAAGGGAGGAAGGAAGGAATGGAAGAAAGGAAGGGAACTATAAAGGGAGGAAGTTAAGGAGAAGGAGAGACACGAGAGAGGAAGAAGGGAGAGAAGGAAGGAAGGAAGAAGGCAAGGAACTGAGCCGGGGAATGAAGCTTTCGTTTTTTATTATTATTATTATTATTATTATTATTATTATTATTATTATTATTGTTATAGCCTTGTGTTGATTTGTTCTTACTCCTTATCTATCTATCTATCTATCTGTCTATCTATCTCGACTTTACTGAAATGGATCTGTTGTTATTTAGTCTTAAGGTTATTTCGTGGTATTTGAACTACTGGTTATCATTTTCGGTTTTATATGTTCTTAATTCTCTCTCTCTCTCTCTCTCTCTCTCCGCTACATGTCATCGCTTTTAAGGTTCAGTCGCATAATTTTGAGAGATTAACTATTATCAGCTGTGGATTTAAACACTTGATATATACTGTTGTTTTTACTGCTATTGATGTTGCTGTTGTTTATCTCCTCGCCTCCACCACCACCACCACCACCACCGCTGCCTCGTCGTTATCTGGGCAGGCAATTTAGAGACGTTTTTCTTTTACTGTGTTTTTTTTATTTACGTTTATTTATCTATGTTTGTTTATGTATTTATTCACGAGTTTGTTTGTCTTGTCGCCTTTTGTCCAGCCGCCGCCTCCCTCACCCCTCCCTCCCCTCCCTCATCCTGTCTTCCTTCTTCCCTCTTCTTCCTCCCCCTTAACCTCCTCCCTCTCTTCATCCTCTCCCCATCCTTCTTCCTTCTTCTCCCTTCCTTCATCCTCTCCATCCTTCTTCCCTCTTCTCCCTCCCCCTTCACCTTCTCCCTCCCTTCATCCTCTCTTCCTTACCTCCCTCCCTCCCTTCTCTTCCTCTTGCACACTGCCTCCCTCCTCCCTTATGTCCCTCGTTCGTCAAGAGTCCAGTTAGAGTGCCACCTCCTCCTCCTCCTCCTCCTCCCCCTCCTTCGCCGCCGCCGCCGCCGCCGCTCTACCCCTTAACGGTACTGAGGGATGCCACTATTCTGTTTAAACCGGGAAGGGAAGGAAGGCGGGACGTGGGTTGAGCGTTAATCTAATCTGTCTGGTCTTATGCCACAGCCCTTCCTTCCTCCCTGCCTCTCCTCTTGCCTGCCACTGTTCTCCCTCCCTCCCTGGTCCATTGCTACCCTCCCTTCTTGCTCTCTCTTCCTTTCCTCTTGCCTGCCACTGTTCTCCCTCCCTCCCTGGTCCATTGCTATCCTCCCTTCTTGCTCTCTCTTCCTTTCCTCTTGCCTGCCACTGTTCTCCCTCTCTCCCTGGTCCACTCCTACCTCCCTTCCTTCCCTCCCTTCTTGTTCTCTCTTCCTTTCCTCCCTTCCTTTCTCCTCCCTTCCCCCCTTGCCAACACTGCTCTCCCTCCCTCTCTGGTCCATTGCTACGATTGCTACCCTCCCTTCCTTCCCTCCCTTCTTGCTTTCTTCCTTTCCTCCCTTCCTTTCCTCTTGCCTGCCACTGTTCTCCCTCTCTCCCTGTTCCACTCCTACCTCCCTTGCTTCCCTCCCTTGCTCCCTCGTTTACTGCTCCATTGCTAACCTCCCTTC
>NC_066561.1:9470715-9478215 GCF_024679095.1 Eriocheir sinensis | reverse complement strand
GAAGGGGAAAGAGAAGATATAATATAGTAAAAAGTGATTTGCATGAGTAACACATTGAACTTAGTGATAAAGAGGAGAAGGGAAGCAAAAAATAAAGAGTAAGAAAATAGCGGAACAAGAAAGCAAGAAAAAGTAAATGAAGAAGAAAACATAATGCAAGAAAAGATAGGAATGGGAGCAATAAGAAATAAAGATGGAAATAAGATATACAAAAAAAAAACAGGAAAACAATAGAAACAAACAAAAAAGACAAACAAGAAGAACAGAAGGAGAATATGTAATGGATGAAATAAAAAATAAACAGAAAAAGTAAAGTTAGAAAAAAAAGGAAGACAAATAAAATAATAAACAGTAACAAACACAAGGGAAAAAAAAGTTAAATAAAGCAGAAGAATAAATATTGGAAGAAACGAAAGTAGACGAACAGAAGAAGGAAAGGGAATAAAAAAAAGAAAATCAAGATGGAAACAAGAAATGAAAAAATAAACAAATAAACAAACAAACCAAAACAAAGAATCAAAAAAATGAGAAGAAAAAATTGGATAAAAAATACGAAATAGAAAAAAACAGAGGAAAATAAATAAAAAAAGAAAAAGCACATAGAAAAAAAGAAGGAAAAAGAAAACAAACAAAAAAAAACAATAATAAACAAACCAGGCAAGCAAAGCAAAACGAAGCAGAAGAAAAATGAAAAAAAGCATAAACAGAGGAAGAAACGAGAGTAGAAAGAAGAAAGAGGAAAGGTAGGAAGGAAGAAAACGAATATAGAAAAAAAGAAAACAAAATATAGTAAAAATTAAAGGCAGGAAAGCAGAAGAAAAGGAGAAGAAGAAAATAAAGAGTAGCACAGCAGGAGTAAAACGAAGATAAGAAACAAACAAAAAACAAAAAAAAAAAAAAAAAAAAGAAGCGGAGAAGGAAACGATAAAGAAGGAAAGAAAAAACAAAACTCGGCAGGATGTGTTTAAACGGTTGTCTGTGTTGTAAGATGAGAGCGAGAAAAAAAAGTATGTATGACTCTCTCTCTCTCTCTCTCTCTCTCTCTCTCTCTCTCTCTCTCTCTCTCGTGTAAACATTGGAAAGAAAATACGCAAAATACTGACCCTTTGTTAAGATTAAACCGGGAGCAGAAGGAGGAGGAGGAGGAGGAGGAGGAGGAGGAGGAGGAGGAGGAGGAGGAGGAAGACGAAAACGAAGGCAAAGATGAAGAAGAACAAGAACAAAATGAAGTAAAGAAGAAAAGAAGAAGAAGAGGATGGAGAAGAAGAAGAAGAAGAGGATGGAGAAGAAGAAGAAGAAGATATACAAGAGGAAAAAAAATGATGATTATGACATATTTTTGGTCACATCTGTTTTTCAAGATCATTTTCAGACACAAGACAGAGAAAGCAAAACTCGAATTCCTACCCTAAAAACCAACACCTAATCTAATACAGCATCGTTAACTAAGCTCCTTCATCAGCGCACCATCTAACTCACTCACTAAACGCGTGACGCAACCGTTGACTTCATTCTTAAACCAAAGCCACTCACTCGTATCACAATCTCTCGCTTCCTTCCTAGACGAGATCAGTTCCAACAATACCAGTCAGCCAGGCCCCGTTTTCCCAAGAGCTTTCTGTGAACCACTTTTACTAGTTAACGGTTACATCCATCATACTGGGTTGCATTGGTGGTAATAGTATGGTATAAGCAAGCGAGGAAGAAAAGTGATTGGAAGGTGACGTATGCGGATTTTGACCAAGGTGGAGTGTGGAAAAGAAGCTGCCGTTGGTTTTGAGTATATGACTGACACTTTTTGGTATGGAAGATTAATTTTATTGGTAGTAATTGTATGGTGTTAGTCAGAATGCGAAGTGATTGGTAGGTGATGTATGCGGGATTTGACAAAGGCGGAGTGTGTAAAAAGCTGCCGTTGTTTTTGAGTAAATGACTGACACTTTTTGGTATGGAAGATTAATTTTATTGGTATTAATTGTATGGTGTTAGTCAGAATGCGAAGTGATTGGTAGGTGATGTATGCGGGATTTGACAAAGGTGGAGTGTGGAAAAGAAGCTGCCGCTGTTTTTGAGTATATGACTGACACTTTTTGATATGGGAGATTAATTTCATTTGTAGTAATTGTATGGTGTTAGTAAGCATGCGAAGTGATTGGTAAGTGACGTATGCGGGATTTAACCAAGGCGGAGTGTGTAATAGAAGCTGCCGTTGTTTTTGAGTATATGACTGACACTTTTTGATATGGGAGATTAATTTCATTGGTATTAATTGTATGGTGTTAGTAAGCATGCGAAATGATTGGTAAGTGACGTAAGCGGGATCTGACAAAGGCGGAGTGTGTAAAAAGCTGCCGTTGTTTTTAAGTAAATGACTGACACTTTTTGGTATGGGAGATTAATTTATTTGGTATTAATTGTATGGTGTTAGTAAGCATGCGAAGTTAACGAAGGTGAAAAGTAGTTAGGAAGCTGCCGCTGGTTCTGAGTTGGTAATGAATGATATCTCTTATTACGGTAGATTAATTTTATTGGTGGTAATTGTTCGAGTTCAGTGTAAATGAAAATGCCAAGAAGAAAATGTGATGGTAGAGCGACGGTTGTGGAATTTAACGAAGATGAAGAGTAGTGTAGAAGGTGTCGTTGCTTTTGAATAAGTAAAGACTGGTGTTATTATTATTGTTAGTATGGGAGAGCTTGGACTAGACCGCTTATCTTAGAAGACATGACCGGAAAATTCTCGGTATAGTGATTTTAGGGTCAAGGAATATAATACAAGGAAATGAAACTAGGAAAATATTAAAAAAATGCACTGAGAAAAAATAGCAAGGTCCTACATTCACATTCATATAGATTTTTTACCCTTTCAACTTTTACTTGTACAATATCACTAATTTCCTTGACTATAAATTAATGAAAAAAAAAAAGAAAAACGAGAGAGAGAGAGAGAGAGAGAGAGAGAGAGAGAGAGAGAGAGAGAGAGAGAGAGAGAGAGAGAGAGAGAGAGAGAGAGAGAGAGAGAGAGAGAGAGAGAGAGAGAGAGAGCACGTAAAGACAATATTCAAGACAACTTATCCATTGGTTAAATATTGCTTTCACCCTCCTCCTCCTCCTCCTCCTTCTCTTCCTCCTCCTCCTCCTCCGTTACGTACCGGTACCTCCGTAAAACCGGCCGTACAGGTAGCCGGAGAGAGAGAGAGAGAGAGAGAGAGAGAGAGAGAGAGAGAGAGAGAGAGAGAGAGAGAGAGAGAGAGAGAGAGAGAGAGAATATGGAGGGGGATGGAGGGCAGAAGAGAGACAGGTTAGGGCACAAGGTGGATGCCCGGAAGTGACCTGGGCGTGTGTGTGTGTGTGTGTGTGTTCCACCCTTCCTGCTCTCCCCTTTACCCTTTCTCCTCCCCTTCCTTTCATTCTTCCCATCTCTCTTTTCCCCCTTCGTTCATATCGCTACCTATCATCTTCAGAGCTCCCTTTTCCCCCTATTATATCTCCCATTTTCCTCTATTCTATGTATCTATTTCTTTGTCACAAGTTCTCCCTTTCTCTCTACCTCCCTATCTCTCTCTTCCCCCTTCGTTCATATCGCTACCTATCATCTTCAGAGCTCCCTATTTACCCTATTCTATCTCCCATTTTCCTCTATTCTCTGTATCTATTTCTTTGTCACTATTCTCCCTTTCTCTCAACCTCCCTCTCTTCTTTCTTCCACAATCTCTCTATCTCCCATATCATCGTTTTTTCTCTTCTTCCTCAGTCGTGTTTCTTTGTCTTCTATTGCTTCTTACTCTCTTATTCCTCTCCTTTCATTCCTTTATTTCTCCTTCCATTCCTTCCTTTCTTCTTCCTCCATCTCTCCTTTCAGTCACATCTTTCCTCCCTTTGTTCTCTCCCTCTCCCTTTTCTTTTCCTTTCCATATTCCTTTCTACATATGCCAGCACCGACCAACACACACACACACACACACACGGCGTACTCACATTTCATCAGCATAAATCCGCCGTTCAAAATAATAAACAGCAATGTACGAAATGCATAAATGGAATCGAAGTGCGCGCGAGGGAGGAGAAAATGTTAACGCCGGAAAAATGTTTGGGCCGAATGGTCGAATGTGCCCTCTCGTTGTCGTTGTTGTTGTTGTTGTTGTTGTTGTTGTTGTTGTTGTTGTTGGGTTCGAAGCGTTTCTGTTGCCTCGTTTGATGATGTTTTCTTCCCTATTTGTATAACGTAAAGGTTTGAGGAGGACGAAAATGGCGTAGAGGAGGAGGAGGAAACATGGAGGAACAGAAGGAGGAGGAAGAGAATGAGGAGTCCAAATCATGAAAAAAAAAACAGTATTTCTTGAAGTAAATGAAAAAGGTTTGAGGAAGACGAAAAGGGCGTAGAGGAGGAGAAGGAAGAGGAGGAGGAGGAGGAGGAGGAAGAGGAGAGGGAGGGGGAAGAGAATAAGGACGAGGAGGAGTCCAAATAATGAAAAAAAACAAACAAAAAAAACATTTCTTGTAGTAAATGAAATATATAGACGATTCCCGCACCACACACGCACACACATACACACACACACACACACACACTTGGCTGTATCGATCCCTTGAAACACTTGTGGATTCAAAGCTCTGACTTCACATGTATATAAACATAAACCGTGTGAGTGTGTGTGTGTGTGTGTGTGTGTGTGTGTGTGTGTGTGTGTGTGTGTGTGTGTACGGTAGTTCATTTTTACATACAGACCATTGTGTAGTGTGTGTGTGTGTGTGTGTGTGCGCGCGCATATCCTCCCCAGCCTCGTCTTGTTTATAGGAAGACCGTCACGGTGGATTTTGGGACGTGATCCTCAATATCCTGCAGGACGAGGAGGAGGAGGAGGAGGAGGAGGAGGAGGAGAGAACACGAAGTCGAGAAGGATAAATAGAAAGAATGAAGAACATGAAGAGCAAGAACAAGAACAACAACCAAAACAAGAAGAAAAAGAGGAAGAAAGAAGAAAATAAACAAAAATAAAGAAAAAGAAGAGAATAATGATGATGACGATGATAGAGAAATGAAGATAAAGATGAAAATTAATGTAAATGAACTTTGGAAAGCATAAATATATATACACAGATAGACAAATGTGAAGATATATAGATAGATAGACAAAGTTAGAGCGAGAGCGAGAGAGAGAGAGAGAGAGAGAGAGAGAGAGAGAGAGAGAGAGAGAGAGAGAGAGAGAGAGAGAGAGAGAGAGAGAGAGAGAGAGAGAGAGAGAGAGAGAGAGTCACTAGTTCCATTATTCCATCTAGGCTTTTTAAGGACAATGAAGGAGAATGGAGGAAGGAGGGAAGGAGGGAGGGAGAGAGGGAGGGAGGAGGTAAAGAGAGGAGAGGGGAAGATCAAGGCCTCTCCCAGCTGTTTTATGAGAGAGAGAGAGAGAGAGAGAGAGAGAGAGAGAGAGAGAGAGAGAGAGAGAGAGAGAGAGAGAGAGAGAGAGAGAGAGAGAGAGAGAGAGAGAGAGAGAGAGCAATGTACACAAAAGATGAAAAAAAGAATAGGAAAAAAAATAAAACATATCCAATTATCATAAAAACTATTAAAGGAAGGAGGTAAGGAAGAGGAGAGAAAGGAGGAGGAGGAGGAGGAGGAGGAGGAGGAGGAGGAGGAAGAAGAGTTGGAGAAAAACAACAAAAAAACTCATAAGATTAAAGAAGAAAAGAACGAAGACTTAGCAACAAAAGAAAGAACAAAGAAATAAGACAGAGAATGAAAGAGAATAAAAAAAAAATCATAAGAAAGAAAGAATTAAAAGAAAAGAAGAAAAGTTAGAAGAGAAAGGAGACTAGGAGAGGTTGTTGCTGTCGTTACTGTTGATGTCGTTGTTGGTGTTTGTTTTCCCGGTGTTGACAGATACGAAATTGGTGTTGTTCTTGGAAGGTGGTGTTGAGACGTTTTAGTGGAGGTGATGATGGTGGTGACGGTGGTGGTGGTGATGTTGATTCTGGTGATGATGTTGTTACTGCTGATGATGGTAATGGTGATAGTGGTAGTAGTAGTAGTAGTAGTAGTAGTAGTAGTAGTAGTAGTAGTAGTAGTAGTAGTAGTGGTAGTAGTAGTAGTAGTAGTAGTAGTAGTAGTAGTAGTAGTAGTAGTAGTAGTAGTAGTAGTAGTAGTAGTAGTAGTAGTAGTAGTAGTAGTAGTAGTAGTAGTAGTAGTAGTAGTAGTAGTAGTAGTAGTAGTAGTAGTAGTAGTAGTAATAGTAGTAGTAGTAGTAGTAGTAGTAGTAGCAAGATACAAACAATTCTGAATACATCTACAAATAAATAAATAAATGAAGAAAAAAAAAAGGAAAGCGAAAAAATAAATGAGATAAAAATGAAAATAATAAATAAATGAAATAAAAATCGTTAATGAAATGACGTATAGAGAGAAGAAGCAAGAAATAACTAAACAATTTTATCTATCTATCTATCTACTTATCTATCTGTCTATCCATCCATCTGTGTGTGTGTGTGTGTGTGTGTGCGTGCGTGTGTGTGAGTGTTCCGGGAAAGGCGGCAGCGTCACACACCCGAGTCTGACGCAACACTTGAATCACCTGAATGTTGCTTACGTGGAACTTCTCTCTCTCTCTCTCTCTCTCTCTCTCTCTCTCTCATTTCAATACTCATTCACATTTTCCTCAATTAAATTCTTCTTATTTTCCCTCTTACTCCATATCCTGCCTACACATTCATAGTCTCTCTCTCTCTCTCTCTCTCTCTCTCTCTCTCTCTCTCTCAATATTACAAAACTCACCCACACTTTCCTTAATTAAATATTCTCTTCTTGTTTCTTACTCCTCTCTCTCTCTCTCTCTCTCTCTCTCTCCTTCATCATTCTTTACCTATTCTCTTTATCTCTTTCTCTTCACCTGTTTCTTCATTTTTTTTTCCTAGAGTCTCCCCAGTGTCTTCCTCCTCCTCCTCCTCCACCTCCTCCTCCTCCTCTCCCTGCTCCTCCTCCTCCTCCTCCGGTACTTTTCCTTTCTGAGCCTCATGATGACACGCTACAAAGATATGACGTCAGATATGTGTCATGGCCGAGAGAGGGCGGGGTGCAGGAGGAGGCGGAGGGGAAGGGGGGGAGGGGTGCTGGGATCGTGGGGAAGAGGGGAAGAAGGGTGATGGGTGGGTGGGAGGGGAAGGGGGGAGGGGTGATGTTGGGGTGCAAGGGAGGGGGGAAGATGGGGTGCTGTGGAGGGGGGAAGGGGGGATGTGGGGGGAAGTCTGGGATGTTGAGGGGAAGGGGTGAGTGGAGGATGGGTGGATCTGGGAGGGGATTGTTGATATTAATAGAAGAGGAGGAGGAGGAGGAGGAGGAGGAGAGATGATAAAAGTAAAAGCAATGAGTGTAAAGTGATAGGAAAGTGATTGTAGTAATATCATCAGTAGTAGTAGTAGTAGTAGTAGTAGTAGAGTAGTAGTAGTAGAATTGATGGAAGGAAAACAACGCAAATAAAGAAAATGAGAAAATTAAACCATGAAGAAACA
>NC_066561.1:9465715-9468215 GCF_024679095.1 Eriocheir sinensis | reverse complement strand
ACACACAAACACTCAACACGTCGCATTATCCACAGCACACTTGAACAGTCAGCACACAGCAAACAAACACACGAACTCACTCACGCGTTAACTCACAACTAAAAATAACGCCGCCCAAGAAACGCATATTAAAAACCTTCCATGTCGCCTCGGGGCTTAAAAATTAAACGGCCATTTGCGAATCAGATTTAATATTTTATCACGAGCTCGCGTATCCCTTGTCGGTGATGCGATATAAGGGATCTTGTTTCATTGTTAATTAAGTTTAAAGAATGAATTATATGTATTTTTGGTGTCTTAGTACTTATCCTTTCATATAGTTTAGGGATGCAGACTTAAGCAGAACGAAGTGATAAAAAGCTCGTAACGTGTTTTTTCCTATTGGTACACAAGAAGTTATGGTAAAGAACGATTAAATTTGCTTTCTGGTGTCTTTGTACTTATCCTTTATATAGTTTAGGGATGTAGACTTAAGCAGAACGAGGTGATAAAAAGCTTGTAACGTGTTTTTTCCTATTGGTATACAAGACGTTATGGCAAGGAATGATTAAATTTGCTTTCTGGTGTCTTTGTACTTATCCTTTATATAGTTTAGGGATGCAGACTTAAGCAGAACGAGGTGATAAAAAGCTTGTAACGTGTTTTTTCCTATTGGTACACAAGAAGTTATGGTAAAGAACGATTAAATTTGCTTTCTGGTGTCTTAGTACTTATCCTTTATATAGTTTAGGGATGCAGACTTAAGCAGAACGAAGTGATAAAAAAAGCTCTAACATGTTTTTTCCTATTGGTACACAAGAAGTTATGGTCAAGAGTAAATTATATTGATTTCTCGTGTCTTGTTACTCATCCTTTCAAGTAGTTTAAGTCATAGGAAGGAAGAAATATACACCTAAGACTCAATAGATTACCTGTGAAAAGGGTGAAAATAATAAGAAAGAAACATGTGTTTCCTTATTAGTACAAAAGAAGTTATGGCAAAGAATGATTGATATTGATTTTAAATGTCTTGGTTGCTCCCTCTTCAAATAGTTTAAGTCACAGGCAGATATAAGCAAAGACGAAAGAGAGGAGCTGTGAAAAGGATGAAAGAACGAAAGAAAAGCTTGTTAACTCTTGCACTAAGGAGTTGGACAGCTTAAGGATGAGCTTGAGAGGAAATCCAAGTCCTTCACATCTCTCATATCACTACATCCATTTACAAAATCCTACATTCGACCGTAAACATGAGGCTCCATAGATTACTTGTGAAAAGGATGAAAGAGTGAAAAAAGCTGGTTAACTCTTGCACAAAGGAGTTGGATAGTAGAAGTATGACGCTGAGAGGAAATCCAAGCCCTTCACATCTCTTTTTAACAGTGCATCCATTAACAAAATCTTACATTCGATCGTTCACATGAAGCTCAGACACATATTAAAAGCTGTAAAAAATGAGACAGAATAAAAACGAAATAACTCTTGCACTAAGGAGTTGGACAGCGTACAGATAAGTTTGAGAAGAAATACAATGCCTTCATATCGTTTATATCAGTACATCCATTAACAAAATCCTACATTCGATCATAAGCGCAAATATTATTCTAGTGGAGCTTTGTAATTAACCTCGTGGCATTAATACAATACAAGATCTTCACGTCTTTTAAGATATCGCAGACAGCGCTTCCCTAAATACTTCAGTTGCTTGGAGAGTTGAGTAAACAATCATTTGTTAATTAGATTCAACGCTATCATGAGCAAGCAAATTTTAGTAGGATAGACATTATTATTATTTTTTGCAAGATTTTAACTTTTTACTCGTGAACAAAACCAATAACTCAGCAGCTGTTTTTGTTTTGTTTGTTTATGCAGCTCAGACAGTGTTTTCAAAGCTTCCCGTGGCAACAATAATATAAATAACGATAATAATAACAAAAAACAATAACAAAGATGGTGTAAGAGAAGATGATGATTAAGAATAAGAACAAACATAAGGATAAGATGAATCCTGAACCAAACTCATCGGAAATAAAAGAAAGAAGGAAGGAAAGAAAGAAAGAAAGAAGGAAAGAAAATAGCGATCCTCCTTACACATTATACTGACTTAAAAACAAGAAATGAAACAATGTATCCTGAAGCAAACATACCAAAAAAAGAAAATAAAGAAAGTATAAAAGAAAGAAAGAAGGAGAGAAAGAAGGAAAAAAAAACAATCTTCCTAAAACATTATAATGACAAAAAAAAAAAAATAAGGGGAAATAAAACGATGTATCCTGAAGCAATCATACCAGAAAATAAAATAAATAAAGAAAGAAAGAAAGAAAAAAGGAAAGAAAGAAGGAGCGAAAGAAGGAAAGAAAAAAAATGTCTTCCTAACATATCATGCTGACTTAAAAACAAGGAAAAAAACAATGTATCCAGAAGCACACTTACCAAAAATTAAAATAAACAGATAAACAAATAAATAAATAAAACGCTATCTTCCTGACACATTACGTCGCTTAAAAAAACAGTGAAGAAGTCA
>NC_066561.1:9450715-9460715 GCF_024679095.1 Eriocheir sinensis | reverse complement strand
ATGTAAAATGACTAACACAAAGAAGAAAAAACCTCCACAGTAAGAAGAGGAGGAAGAAGAGGAGGAGGAGGAGGAGGGAGGAGGAGGAGGAGAAGGAAGAGATGCTTGATTGATAGAAAGTTTATATATATGATGTAAAATGACTAACACAAAGAAGAAAAAACCTCCACAGTAAGAGGAGGAGGAGGAGGAGGAGGAGGAGGAGGAGGAGGAGGAGAAGGAAGAGATGCTTGATTGATAGAAAGTTTATAGATGATGTAAAATGACTAACACAAAGAAGAAAAAACCTCCACAGTAAGAAGAGGAGGAGGAGGAGGAGGAGGAGGAGGGAGGAGGAGGAGGAGAAGGAAGAGATGCTTGATTGATAGAAAGTTTATAGATGATGTAAAATGACTAACACAAAGAAGAAAAAACCTCCACAGTAAGATGAAGAGGAGGAGGAGGAGGAGGAGGAGAGAAGGGAAGACTTGATGATAGAAAGTTTACAAGTATTGAATAAAATGACCGACAAGAAAAAAATAAATAAATACACATCCAAAAAAGGAATGGAGGAGGAGGAAGAGGAAGAGGAGGAGGAGGAGGAAGAGGAGAAGAAGATTTAGCTAAGTGAAAACAAATTACTTATCAAACATTAATTATATTGTAGTAAAAATGAAGAGAAAACGGAGAGGGATAGAAGGAATGAGAGAGGAGGAGGGGGAGGAAGAAGAAGAAGAGGGAAAAAAAGAAAAAGATGGAAGAGAAAACAAAATGATGCTGATAATGATGGAGATGAATACGATGACGATGAAAAATAGGAGGAGGAGGAGGAAGAAAAGAAGAAAGAATAAGTAAAATATAAAAGATGAGAAGAGAAAGGAGAGAGAAAACGAAGATGAAGACGCCTGTGATTTTGATGAATACAAAAATAATGATAAAATGATGATGAGGAGGAGGAAGAGGAGGAAGAAGAGCAGAAGGAAGAAGAGGAGGAGGATGATAAGGCTGATGATGATGATGATGAGGAGGAGGAGGAGGAGGAGGAGGAGCAATCTCAATGAATGGAAGAGCATACAAGAACGATGAAGATGATGGATAGGAGGAGGAGGAGGAAGAGGAGGAGGAGGGAGAGGCAGTACCAAGGGGAGGAAGGAGAAGAAGAGAAGAGGAGGAAGAGGAGGAGGAGCAGGGATTTAAGTGGATGGAAGAGCATACAAGAACGATGAAGATGAATAGGAGGAGGAGGAGGAAGAGGAAGAGGAAGAGGAGGAGGAAGAGAAGGGGAAAAAAATAAATAAATAAAAAATCAGAGTTACCTCATCCTCAGAAGAGAGAAGTTTCCTCAGCATGTCCTCCATTGTCCTCCTCGTCCTCTGCTTCCTCTTCTCTTCAGCAGTCTCCTCTTTTTCTCCTCTTTTTCCCTCTCTTTTTTTTTTAATTTTCTCTTATCTTTCTCTGCTTCGTCTCCACTTTTTATTTCATTCCCGTTTTCACTCTTCTTTTCCTTTCTTCCCTTCTTCTATTTTTTGTTTTAGTCTCCCTTTTTGTGTCTTTTTTTTCGCCTTTTTTCTTCCCTTTTTTGTTTTTTTCTTTCTTTTTTGTCTCCACTTTTTATTTCACTCCCGTTTCCTCTCTTCCAAAGTCTAAGTCTTCCTTTCTTCTCTTTTTTTCTTCTCCTTTTTCTGTCTTTTTCTTCCTCTTTGTTATTTTCTTTTCTCTTTTTTGTATTTTGTCTCCTCAATCTTTTTTATATTTTTTACGACCACAGGAAAGTCTGGTCTCTTTGCGTTCTGCGTTCACACACTTTTTCCCGTTATAATTTAATTCTTCACCTTCAAAACACTGCAAAATTTCTCTTACTGTATCTTGTTATCAACAATCACCAACAAATTGACTTACCAGCACATTCAACCACTAATTTACTACTCGTATTTCCTGCAATGCCTTCACCAACACCTAAATTCAAAAGGAAGTCATCCACAAACTTTTTTCATACAGCAAAAAACAAGAGAAAAATATTGATTCTCCTTCAATAGTCGCTAACACACTGGGCCATCATATACTCAAACACTTAGGGGCTTTTAAAATCACCCACCCACATTTGATAAGGCTTTGGTAGAGATTGTGTTAAAAGGAAGTCATTCAGTTTTTCTTCATACCACAAAAAACAAGAAAAAATATTATTGATTCCCCTTCAATAGTCGCTAACACACTGGCCCATCATATACTCAAACACTTCGGGGCTCTTAAAAACACCCACCCACATTTGATAAGGCTTTGGTAGAGATTGTGAGAGTATTTCCATTAGTTCCTGCAAAGCCATCACCAACACAGTATTTTTTTTCATGCCGCAAAAAACACGAAAAAATATTATTGATTCCCCTTCAATAGTCGCTAACACATTGGCCCATCATATACTCAAACATTTCGGGGCTCTTAAAAACACCTACATTTGATAAGACTTTGGTAGAGATGGTGAGAGCATTTCCATGAGTTTAGTGACAGTCTGACGAGGCTTCTGCACCATGCAAGTGCAAAACTCTCATGGGAACCCGAGTCATTTCTTTGTGGCCTTTGGAAATAGCTGTTGTTGGAGCCGAAAGCGTCTGAGAACACGGATCATTGTCTACACTCAACCACTCAACTCGCTTCCTGCAACGCTACCGCCGCCACCTCCAGTCATAACAAAGTCACTTACAATTCTTTTTCACACTTTACAAGAATTTTCGTCTCCACCAACACTATTTTGCACCTCCACCAAGGCTACCAAGCTTTAGATTTACTTGAGGTTGGACATTGCAGTGAAGGAAGGACTGGGTAAGCCGTTTATAAGCTAGGCACTATTTTTTTTTCCTAGTAAAGTCATCCAATTTTTTCCTTCACAAACACCTTTCTTGTGATCCTTCCTTGAGATTCAATGCAAGTGAGGAAAGGGCTATGCAAAGATACACACACACACACACACACACACACACACACACACAGAGAGAGAGACAGACACATACTCACACACACAGGGTCAGGTTTTTCCTTACGTACGCGCACACATGTTTTATGAGGGGGGACTAACTTAAACACTTGACTTTTATCGCTGCTCCTCCGCGACACATCCGCCTTCACGAGAGTCCGCAGAAGGCAGGAGTTTTTTGTGTGTAACTCGAGCACAACGACCATAACAAGGCCAGCGGTAAAATAAAGTTACGGTATTTTTTTACAGTACAGGAAACTGCCACACAAAATAAAGACACAAGATAAAAGACAAAGCCAAGAAAACGAGATATAAGAAAGGCCAGCAACACACCGCTACGTATGAGGGAAGAGAAATAAAAAAGCTGAAGAAGAAATTAACACACGAACAGAACATAAAAGACAAACAATAACACAGAATAAAGCAAGTAGGAGCAATTCGAAAGCACTTTTAACAGATGACGAAGAAAAAGCAGAAAATGTGGGATCTAATTTTGTTTCAGAGTTGTTTTCATGCTCCCTTCCTGAAAGAGTTTGAGTCATAGGAAGGAGGAAATATAACAAAAGAAGGGGGTTCCAAAGTTGTCTAGCGAAAGGTCCGAGGATATGAGGATACAGGTTAACTCTCGCATAAGGAAGTTGGACAGCATAAGGACGGACTAATAACTTGGCTCAAAAGCTGCCAGAATTAAAAGATTATGAATAGAAGGAGTTTGAGGCTCAGGAACTTTTTGTAAATTACGGGGATGATGATACGGGTTGACTCTTGCATAAGGAAAGTGGACAGATATGGATGAACTAATAACTTGGATCAATAGTTGGCAGAATTAAAGGAAAAGTATGAAATAGAAGGAGTTTGAAGCTTAGGCATCTTTTGTGAATTGCGAGGATGAGGATACGGGCTGACTTTTGCATGAGAAAGTTGGACAGCGTAAAGATGGACTAAAATCTTGGCTCATTCACTGGTAAAATTAAAGAAAAGAGCATGAATAGAGGGACTTTGAAGCTCAGGCATCTTTTGTGAATTGCGGGGATGAGGATACGGGGTGACTTTTGCATGAGAAAGTTGGACAGCGTAAAGATGAACTAAAAACTTGGCTCATTCACTGGCAAAATTAAAGAAAAGAGCATGAATGGAAGGACTTTGAAGTTCAGGCACCTTTTGTGAGCTGCCTCTCTAATTATAACGGCACGAGAACAAGCGTGATTGAACCTGACTTAGAGAATAAAGTCGTGTGCAGCGAGGGGGGCGGGAGGAGAGGGGAGCCGCACAGAGAGGGGGTTCAGAGGCGAGGAGTGAGCTACTATGATTACAAGCCAGAGCATAAACGTTTCTTCACGCCTGTCACGGAATGTTGACTCTGACATTGAAACTCCAGGAAAACATGTGGAGCTTTCGGAAATATCGCACGACCAGGCATAAAAATAGGCTGCGTCAAGATGGAGATGAAATTTAACTCATGCCATGACTGAAAAAATAAAACATGTAACATTACTACTTCCTTAAGAAACGTTTGGTTGTTGAAACGCAGTGAATAAAGGAGGAAAAGAAAAAAAAAAAGAAAAAAAAAGTTGCTTGAAGACTGCAGGAAGACAAGATAATTAGCATTGTGTAGTGTGAAGGCGACCCAGCTATTATTATTATTATTATTATTATTATTATTATTATTATTATTATTATTATGGTGGTAGTAGTAGTAGTAGTAGTAGTAGTAGTAGTAGTTGTAGTAGTAGTAATAATAACAGTAGTAGTAGTAGTAGTAATATTATTATTATTATTATTATTATTATTATTATTATTTGTAGTAGTAGCAGTAATAGTAGTAGTAGTAGTAGTAGTAGTAGTAGTAGTAGAAGTAGTAGTAATGATAGGTATAGCAGATGTAGGCGTACCAGTAGCTTTATCATTACTACATCTAGCAAGCGTGTTCTCGTCACGGCCACGAGTGAGAGGTCCCCGGGGCCTGTGTGTCGCCGGGGCGCCATGTGGGCCACACGTGTGAGGGGCGCCCACGTGTACCGCGGCGGGGCTTAGAAGGCGGCACAGACAGTCTCGTTATGGGGAACTACTAAACTAATAACACTAATCTAGGAACAGTATTTCTATTGCCGCTGTTATTATTATCGTCATCCATATCATCATCATCATCATTATTATTATTATTATTATTATTAGGGTTATTAAGAGTAACAGAAAAGTAGTAGTAGTAGTAGTAGTAGTAGTAGTAGTAGTAGTAGTAGTAGTAGTAGTGGTCGTAGTAGTAGTAGTAGTAGTAGTAGTAGTAGTAGTAGTAGTAGTTGTTATTGTTGTTGCTGTTTTATCACAACGTTATCGCCATACCGTTCCCTCGCGTCGTGTCTTGGCAACCTCGCTCGCCTGATAACGCGATAACGCTGCGACGCACTACTCACACGAACACACATACACACACACACGCACACCTGTTTCGTATTTTCTCTACCCGGCAACACTGACCAACAAATCACGGGATCGTAGTTTGATTTGCCTGTTTTCTCATGCTATCTTACTCTTCGGACAAGACTTAACTCATTATCTTCATTCTGATAAGCTATAAAAAACTTCCTCTCTCTATCTTCAGCCCGCGACTCCGACTCTAACAAGAAGGGATTATCTACACTTTTTGAACTTAATATTTTTACACTCTCCGGCATCCTCTTTCTCTTCTCTACGGAACCGCGTGTTGAGGTATTGAGTCTTGTTTTTGGTTATATTCTGTCTCAAACTATAGATAAAATGAATCTTCGCTCTTTAGAATGAAACTCGCGCACGAAACTTTACTTTTTCGTTAACGCCGTGTCCGCCAAGTCTTGTAAAATAGATAGTTCAAAGTTATTTATCTATCAGTCATTAAACTTCAAATATAGATAAAATGAATCTTCGCTCTTTACAATGAAACTCGCGCACGAAACTTTACTTTTTCGTTAACGCCGTGTCCGCTAAGTCTTGTAAAATAGATATTCCAAAGTTATTTATCTATCAGTCATTAAACTTCAAATATAGATAAAATGAATCTTCGCTCTTTACAATGAAACTCGCGCTCTAAACTGTACTATTTCGTTAACGCCGTATCCGCCAAAAGCCTTGTAAAATAAAAATTCCAACGTTATTTCCGTATCAGTCATTAAACTTCAAATATTTCCCCTTTATCTGATCGCGACGCTTCATGACACTCGATATCAATGTCCCCAATTCACTTATTTTCTTACTACCAACTTTTCCGAGGCTGTCAACACAATCATCACTAGAAACAACATTAACATACACTCAACCGTTTAGCATCACTTCTGTTCAAACGCAACCCGTAACAATATCCTCACTGCACTCATTTCCTCACTTTAACCTTTTCTTGAGCTAGTAACACACGCTATAAATATCCTGAGTGGTTTTGGCTCTCTTTAAACAGCTACTTCTCACACGTCAAGGCATTGCAACACTTTACTCTGCAACGCAACCGACAACAATGCTTTCAAAACACTTCGATCCACAATATAGCATTTCCTTGAGCCATCCGTAGGTTCTTATGTATCCTCAGTGGCCATTAATCATTCCTCAAATCCACTTCACTCACTACACTTCAATCTTCATGGCAATCGATAACAATATCTTCAGTGCACTTATAAATATCCCTCAAGATGCTTTCAGTTGTCTATAAACACGTTCTTTAGTTCTTTGCGCGAGTCTGTCTCACTCAAAATAGCCAGTACTCATGATTCGTCTTAACGCAACAATCCACTCTTGAAATCGATAACAATGTCTTCATTATACTTCCAACCCTATTGTGGCATTTTATCTCACCAATGGCTTTTCCGTTGTCTATAAATACGTTCTTCAGTGTCTTGTTCTCACTCAAAACAACGTCATCTTACTGCAATAATCCACTCTTTAAATCGATAACAATGTCTTCAGTATACTTCTACACTTATCTTAACAATGGTTTTTCCGTTGTCTATAAACACGTTCTTCAGTGTCTTGTTCTCACACAAAACAGCCATTAATCATCCTTCATCTTATTGCAACTCTTCCTCTTTAACACAACCGATAGCAATGTCTCTAGTACACTCCCACCTTATCATGGCTTTAGCTCACAACAATGGCTTTATCGTCGTCAACAAACACGTTCTTTAGCTTCTGGGGCTCACTTAAAACAGCCATTAATTATCCTTCATCTTATTGCAACTCTTCCTCTTTAACACAACCGACAGCAATGTCTCTAGTACACTCCCACCTTAGCATGGCTTTAGATCACAACAATGTCTTTATCGTCAACAAACACGTTCTTTAGCTTCTGGGGCTAACTTAAAACAGCCATTAATCATCCTTCAGCTTATTGCAACCCTTCGTTCTTTAACACAACCAATGACAATGCCTTGAGAACACATCCATTCTTATCATGGCTTTCCCAGTGTCTTTAAACAGTTCCTTCAGTTCCTTGGTGTCTTAACATTGCCATTACTCATCCTACAACTCATTGCAACCCTTCGCTCTTTGGCACCACCGATAACAATGTCTTCAAAACACTTCCTCGCTGTCACGGCTTTCTGTTAGCGATCAAAGCGTTCTTCAGTACCTCGGGCGGGTCTGGCTTTCTTCAAGGGAGCACTTGTTAGCGTGACGACGCGGCGCTAAGTGACTGACCCTCACTGTGTCACAAACTTACTCGTAGAGGCAACATATCTCTGCTCTTCTTGTGTATCAATGGCCCTCTTATCTCGCCCTCCCTCCCTTCCTCCCCCTCTCTTACACCTAACCACCCTCTCTCTCTCCCTGACTCTCACTCCCTCTCTGGTATCGTCTGTAAGCCTGCAACGTGTCCTCTTTTGGTTCTTCCTTCTTCCCTCTTATGAGCCTTGCGTGCTTGTTTCTGTCCGTCATTGTTGTTTGGGCTCCTTCGCTTCTGTTTATGTCTGTCTCTCTGTTGTCCGTCTGTCTGTCTGTCTGTATGTATGTATGTCTCTTCTTCCCCTTTCGTATCATCTCTCTTGTTTTCTTTATCATCATCATCTTCTTTTTCTTCTTCCATTTTCTTTTTCTTCTTCTTCGTTTTTTTCTACTTCTTTTATCTTCTTTCATATGATAACCTTTTCTTCAGATATTCTCTCTCAATTCCCAGCCCTCAACCCCCTCTCCCTCTCCCTCTCTCTCTCTCTCTCTCTCACCCCACCCGCGGGCCCGTCTCTCAAAGCCAAGTCCAAAGTTTCATAATTCGCCGTTGCCTCGAGTTTATCTTCGCCATGGTTAGACTTATCGCGCCCTCCAGATCCGGGTTACACAGATCAGGTCTCGGCTGCAGGTTTCTTCCTTGTAAAGACGCCCCAGACAAGCCTTTTGGCGAAGCTTACACCGGTTCTGACAATGCTACTCTAAACAAGACGGACACTGAATGCTGTAATTGTGGCTCTCAGGAGTGGACGGCCCTTACAGAGTCTTCCTTCTGGGCGTGTTTGGTGATGGGTTGGTGGTTCTCAGTGCTACAAGAGCCTGATGGTTCCGCTACCGTGCTGAGGAGAGCGTCGAGTGCATTGGAATGACGAGGGTTAGGTTGCGTTGTCTATCGTTGCTCTCTATATAAGCGTTCTCCGTGATAATCCAAGTCTGGTTATTACGCTGCTGTGCTGGTGATGGGGTCGAGAGCATTGGAGTGAAGTGCGATACCGGTGTTACGTGGGTTAGGTTGCGTTATCTATCGTTCTCAAGAGTACTCCAAGTCTGGGGATTACGCTACCGGGCTGAGGATAGCGTCGAGTGCATTGGTGTTACGTATGTCAGGTTGTGTTGTCTACGGATGCTGGCAATAGGTGTTCTCAGGGGTACTCCAAGGCTGCTGATTAGGCTACCGGGCTGCTGATGGGGTTGAGTGCATTGGAGAGATGTGTGATACCGTGCTGATAAGACGAATGGTTTATGATCCTCCTCTTTGAAAGTCGAGTTGGTGAGATGAATGGCGAGGATTTTTTTTATATCTAAAGTCAAGAGTTGATAAGATGAATGGCTAATTATTTTTTCTATTTAAAGTCGAGAGTTGATAAGATGAATGGCTAATGATTTTTCTCCGTTTTAAGTCGAGTTGATAAGACGAACAGCCTATGATTCTTTTCTATTTAAAGCGAATATGAGTTGCAGGACGAATGATAGATGGTTATCCTCTGTTAAAGGTAGAGTTAGCAAGACGAACGGCCAACGACTCTTCTCTATTTAACGTCGAATTGCTAAGATATATGGCCAATGATTTTTCCATGTTTAAAGTCAAGATAAGACGAATGGAATTAAAAGCATAGTTGATGAGACGATTGACCGATGATTCTTCTCTTTACCGTCAAGTTGCAAATGCAGATGGCGTGTGATTCTCTTCTGTTTTAAGTCATTACGAGTTGCTCAGAAGAATAACCAATGATTTTCCTCTGCTTACACCCGACGAGCACTCTTTATTTCCTGCGCTAACACACACCTGCGCAAGGAACAGGTGCGTGATGAGGTCCAGCCGCGTCAGGTGCACCATCGCCGCCAGTGTTACCTCCCCGTCTGTGCACTTTTTAACATCGCTTGTGTCTTGCCAATAAAAGCCAGTTTCCAGAAGGCACAACCACCACTCTCGATCTCCCAGACGTACGTGTCCAACTTTTTATGGCGGTTAATATCTTTCCCGATTGGGTATTAAAAGCCTGTTCTCACACGGCAATAGTACCGCATTAGGTCGCTTTGGTTGCAGTCAATTTCCTTTGTTTCTTCTTTTCTTGGCAACTCCCGCGTCTGGGTGCGTCAAGCCTGTTCTCAAATACTGCATCGTTCTGCTGAAGATTCTTTCCAAGCTCGTGTTTTTTCCCTTAAAAGTGAATGTTAAGATCTTGCTGCCGAGACAAAATGGCTGTGTTTGGGTCGCTCAAGTTACTACTCACGCCTTCTTTTTGTTTATCGCCCCGTCTGGGTATCACAAGCCTGTTCTGAGGAGATAAATTCCTGCTTGCACAGAGTCTGGCTCGGTGATCAATGTGTTCTCGCGGCCGCGCCTCCTGGGGTGAAGATGCTCCCGTCCTG